>NW_004444019.1:5824718-5888635 GCF_000243295.1 Trichechus manatus latirostris
TGTAGTTAATGTTTTGTCCCTTTCTTCTTTTTTGATGTGTGTATCTATTGCTATAAACTGTCCTCTGAGGACTGCATTTGCTGTGTCTCAAAGGTTTTGGTTCTTGTGTTTTCATTCTCATTACTTTCTAGGAATTTTTCGATTCCATCTCTGATTTCTTCTATTACCCGGTAGTTCATAAGCAGGGTGTTATTCAGTTTCCATGTAAGTGATTTTTTTCCTTGCTCTTCCTGTTTTTAATTTCTATCTTGATGGCATTGTGCTCAGAGGAGATACTTTGCATTATCTCAGCGTTTTGGATCTTGCTCAGGGTTGCTCTGTGGCCTAAGATGTAGTCTATACTGGAGAACATTCCATGTGCATTGGAAAAGAATGTGCACTTTACAGCTGTTGGATGGAGAGTTCTATATATGTCTATGAGGTCAAGTTGGCTGATTGTGTCCTTTAGGTCTTCTGTATCTTTGCTGAGTTTCTTTCTAGATGTTCTGTCCTTACTGAAAGTAGTCGGTTGAAGTCTCCTACTATTATTGTGGAACTGTCAATTTCTCTTTTCAGTGCTGTTAGAGTTTGTTTTATGTATTTTTGAGCCCTGTCATTGGGTGTGCAGATGTTTATTATGGTTATGTCTTCATGATGGATTGTCCCCTTAATCATTATATGGTGTCCTTTTTTGTCTTTTATAGTAGATTATATTTTAAAGTCTATTTTATCTGAGATTAGTATTGATACTCCTGCTCTTTTTTGGTAGCTGTTTGCTTGATATATTTTTTTCCATCCTTTGATTTTTAGTAAATTTATGTCCTTGTCTCTAAGGTGTGTCTCTTATAGACAGCATACTGATGGATCCTGTTTTTGAATCCGTTCTGTCACTCTCCATCTTTTTATGGGTGCATTTAGGCCATTTACATTCAGTGTAATTATTGATAGATGTAAGTTTATTGCTGTCGTTCTGTAGTGCTTTTTTTTGTGCTGCTGATGTTTTCTTTGCTCCTCTTACTCTCCTGTGCTGAATTCCTTTTGTTTGTGGATTTTTTTTTTCATTTCTTTTGTTTTTGTAGTTTTTGTTTTTACTGAGACTTTATGTTTTTCTTCTTTATTTTGATGAGTATGTTTGTTAACTTTCTTTGTGGTTACCTTGAAATTTACCGTTATCTTCCTAGGTTTGAACAAGTCTATTATTACTTGATATTTCTTTGCCTTCCACTCCATAAGAAGATTCTATACCTACACTGTTTATTCCCTCTTTTATTGTTCTGATGTTGTTGTCATTTACAGATTAGCCTCTCTGGTTCCCTGTTCTAATTATTTTGGTTTTAGATAGTCCTTGTGAGTTCATTTCCTAGGTTGGTATCTGGCTGGTATGATCCTGCGTCCTAGATTCAGCCTGTGGTCTACTGTTGTTTGTTCTCAGATCAAAGGACTCCCTTTAACAATCCTTGTCAGTTTGGTGTGTTTTTTCCATAGTCCCTTAACTTCTGCTTATCTGGAAATGTCCTAATTTCACCATCATTTTTGAATGAGAGTTTTGTTTCTTGGCTGGAAATTTTTTTCTTTCAAGGTTTTATATGTCATCCCATTGCCTTCTTGCCTGCATGGTTTCTGCTGAATAATCTGAGCTTAGTCTTATTGTTTCTCCTCTGTATGTGACTTTTTGTTTTTCTTGAGCCGCTCTCAGGATTCTTTGTTTGTCTTTTTTTTTCAGCTAGTGTGATTATGATATGCCTTGCTGATTTTCTTTTGGGGTCTATCCTATATGGGGTTCGTTGAGCTTCTTGGATGCTCAGCTTTTCATCTTTCATGACATTGGGGACGTTTTTTATCAGTAGTTCTTCAATGATCCTCTCTGTGTCTTCTGTTTTCTCCCCCTGTTCTGGAACTCCAATCACTTGAAAATTTTTGCTTTTGATTGTATCCTACATAATTCTCAGGGTTTCTTGATTTATCTTTGTTCTTTTTTCTGATTTTTCCTCAAATTTGTATCCAAGTGGTTGTCTTCAATTTTGCTGATCCTGTCTTCCATCATTTCAAACCCACTCCTCAGCCCTTCTATGACACTACCCATTTCTGAAATCTTGTTGTTTATCTTTTGGATTTCTCATTGTTGTTTTTGTATGATTTCTAGTTGTGGATTTATTTTAGAATTTTTTTCCTGTATTATTTTCCTGAATTCTTCCATTTTTTGTCTATATTTTCCATGAATTTGTCTGCTTATTTCATGAATTTGTCTATTTTTTCCTCATTTTTGTCTGCTTTTTGCTTCAACTCTTGGATAGCTCTGAATATTAAAGATTTGAATTCCTTATCAGGTAGTTCTAGTACCTTTTCTTCTACTGGAAAGTCATCTAGTTTTTTATTTTGGATGCCTACTGGAATCATCCTGTCTTGTTTTTGTATATGTTTTGATATTGTCTCTTGTCTTCTTGGGCATTCAGTAATTATTTTACTCATCTATTGATTGTAGATTTGTTTGTTTAGTCTTGCTTTTCTGGTTTATTTGGTTATGTCTGAGCAGGCGGGCTGTACTTTCTTTGTTGTTTACTCATCTGTAGGCACAATGCTTCTCACCTCCTTCTCCAATGGGCAGGGTCAGTCACTCAGGTAAGGTATAGCAGGGCAGGCCCAGCTGAAGGAGAGTTGCTGGGATGGGTTGTTTGTGGCACCTAATAGGGCTGTCAGGGTTGCCTGGGAATCAGTGCAGGACAGGCTCCAGTATTCCATGCCTGCGCTGCTTGGAGGTGTGAAGTTCAGTGCACGGTGCAGGTAGGCAGGAAGGAGGGGGGAGATTGTTATATGTGGAGCTACAATGGGTATGGGAAAGAGGAGATAGAGGAGAGAGGAACAGGGGCCAAAAATATACAAAGAAATGAAGAAACAAACAAAAAAGGGTGGTTAGGGAGCTTACCATTGGAGTGGAGAGAAGAGAGACTGAGAAATGGAGAAAAACAAAAAGGAAAAAGAAAAAGAATAGGGGTAAAAGAAAAAAATTATATATAAAAATTAGAAGAAAAAAACAGAAAAGCAAAGCTTCCAAGGATCCCACTGGTGCAGCTGTGAGGACTGGGGAAGTTGTTCTAGGTCGTGAAGTACAGCCTGGCTAGAAGGGGTAGAGGTATCACACAGCACCAGGTATTCATGAGACAGTATCTCGAGATGAGATACTGAGTATTGAAGACAAAAAGGGAAAACGAGAGAAAAGAAAACAAAGAACCAAAAAACAACACAAAAGAAAGAAAAAGTGTCCCGAGGGATCCCACTGCACTTCTGCACAGAGCAAAGGAGTAGCTCCCAAGCTGCACAGTACTGCTCGGCTCTTAGAGGCTCCCAAGCCGAGATAAGAAAAAGAAAAGAGACAAACAAATCAAAACAGAAGAAATCAAAATAAACAAAGAAAAGCCCCAGGGATCCCACCAGCGTGGCAGCATTGGCCAAGAAGCAGTTTTACAGTCGAGCCGTGTTTTGCAGCCTTTCAGGAGGAAGCAGAGATGTCATGTAGAGCCAGGTATTTGAGAGAAAGGAGGGGGAGGTACTGAGAGGTATGGAATAAATCAAAAGAAGCAGATAATAGCAACACCAGGAGCCAACAAATGGCACTCAGGGAGATGGCCTGTGCAGCCAGGTGGAATCCAAGCAGCACTGGGGTGAAGCCAGTGCTTCCCGGCCAAGAGACTGTAGCCACAGGAAGCAGAGGAGGCCGAGTGGGGGTGAAGAAGGGTGGGGAGTGGGAAAGCATATAACGCTTGTTACCGGTTGTTCTGTCTCCTGCTGGAAGCTCTGTGAAGCTGCTTTTTCATACCCCCGTTTGCTGATTTCCAATAGGAGTCCAAGATGGCGGATCCATGCCACATTAGCTAATAGGGGACCTCTGCATGTACCTCTCCTCGTTCTCTGTTCTCTGTCAGTTTCCTATTCCATTCGCTGCTTGGCTGAGTTCTTTATCTCTTCATTTGATGCTTAGAGTTTCAGGAATGATGTTTGCCTCTGTTTGACTTAGTTTCTCAGATGTTTGATGTGGGAGGACAGCGTGGTGTTTCTGTCTAGAGCACCATGTTGCCCAGAAGTCCCTCAAATATTTTAAATTTGGTAGACCTTCACATGAAACATCATAAATAGTGATTATGTGATCGTATTACTCATTAATATGTGTCGTATGTTTTTCTTTTCTCTATCTCCTCTTATATCCTTAGTAATTTTCTTGAGGGAGTCATTAACAATTTTCACCTAAAATTAATATTCATTATTCTTTTTTTAACAATCATTCTTTGTTTAACAAATATATATTGTTTCAGATATTATTCTAGAGAATGAGAAAATATTAGTGAGTCAAATAGATATGAATTCAATCACGGATACATTTGATATTCTAGACTAGAGGAAAGAAACTGAGCAAGTGATTAAAATAAAAACTCTTAAATGTAACGAAACTCATTTTAAATATTCCACTTACAAAAAAAAAAGAAAGAAACAAGGGAAAAAATAAAGAGAAAGAAAAACTGTATGTTTTATAGACAATTTAATCTTCCCTTCTTGAGTTCCAATGATAGGTAGTAATGTAGAAAGACCACCAAAATAAGAGTTAAGTTTTTTGGAGCATCTGGCTTGTCATTGATATAAAATTTTAAATTTAATCTCATTATTTTAAATAAATTCCATGTTTGATAGAACAGTATTCCATTTCTTTAAATTTGATGTTACCCAAAATATTATGTTGAGATAGCTCAATTTTTGGTTGCTGCATAACAATAATAGGTTAAAGAATAATAGCTTTTTCATCATCTAACTAGAGAATTTTACACCAGACTCCATTGATCAACCAAGATAGCAATAGAAGAGAATTAGTTTAGAGTCTACTCATAACTTTGTGAACTGATATATAACTTTATTATTGCAATTGGATAGACTTTACATTTGTGTAATCCATTTGATTTAAACTCCAGTTGTCAAGTGCCTCATTCTAAACTATGTAACTATAAATCCTTTACTCCCATTGCACATGCTTTATATGATTCTGATATGCTTTTGAAATTGTTCTGAGAAGGGCTACATTTGCTATTTTACTAGTGTTATTCTTGAATACCATGGTTACTTTAAAGGCTTCACAAAATACATAGTTTTCTCTAATTATGAAATAAAACTTATTGGCCCTTTGTTGCAAAGGATGGACAAAGTTATAGCCAGATGGTGGGAAGAAGGACGATGATAATTTTTACCATAGCCTTTGCTATGTTTTTAAATAAACTAGGAGTAATGACTGTTTATCTTGTTTGACATGAAATTAACTTATTACTACAATAGTTTGTAGGGTTACCTCCAAAATCAAAGAAAATGTTTGTTGAATGAAATTAACACTTCTAAATCAACTGGGACTGCTTCAGGCCTAGGAAACTCCCTAAAACTTTAGACAGTTTCTTAACATCACAAAATGAGATGTACTGAATCCCCCTTAAAATCTCAACAGTGAACACTGTGCTCTAGAGACTACTACTATCAATTAATAAAAAAGTGCAATATTTTAAATAACTTTAGACATATTGAGTTACATATTAAGACACACATACAAGTATTAATATTTTAAATATATTTGTTTTTGTAAAATACATAAACACAAAAAAATTCTACTACTAGAACAGTCTTTTGGCTTCTCTCTAAAAAGTCCCTTTAACTGCCCACTGTTGAAAAGTAGAATTAGTTATCCTTCACTAACTTAGGGAATTTTTGAAGAGGAAATATACTTTATCATCTCAGTCACTTTCACTGGATAACTGGCTGATCAGTATTTATATTTTTCTGTAAAAACTGCTAAGAGAGATCTGTGAGATTAATACATTTACAGAAGTATCATGTGGGTGGTTGAAAATCCAGCTCCTCCATACACAAATGGAATTTTTAAAAATTGATATTTGCATTGTCACTTTTGTCTATGCCTAAAATAGTCTCCTACTACCCATCTTTTAAAAACAAACAACAACAATGCTCCTATTTCTATACTTGACTTCCATCATGTTTTATGGTTGTAGATTATGAATTCATTTAGTTTCTCAATATGTCTAGAGTTATTTAAAATATTGATCTTTTTTTCTTGTCTTCCCTAAACTTTCCTATCTCCCATAGCCAAACTATTAAAATCAGTAGAGTATCTAATTTAGTGATAATTTCTAATATGCAACTTCAAACTTACTATTGTTATGTCAATTCAGCAACGGTTTGGCACAGTGGTTAAGAGTACAGGTTCTGGGTCAGATTGCTTTGGTTTGAATTCTGACTCAACCAGTTAATAGCTGTGAAATGTAGGGCAAATCATCTTTTCTTGTTAAGCTCAAGTTCGCTCATCTTTGAAATAAAGATAATAATGCTTAATTCAAAAGATTTTAGAAGATTGGGGCAATAATGCATAAAACGTGTTCTGTACAGCATGAAACTAGTATGTAACTATTAAACAATTGTGAGCAATTATTATCAGTAATTAACATCCACTACAGAGTGAGCAATGACTAAACCCTGAGAGAAATTTTCTCCATCCTAAGTGTGACTAAGTCTACAGGTAGCTTTATATTCCCCCCATGTAATGAATTTATTGATGAGAATAATTTTAAAATTCTCCAGTTTTTACCTATGTAAACAAACACAAGACATTAATCGTGTAATCAATTTTTAAACTTTAAAGTAATAAATAAAATTATATTTTGTTATGGGCACAAATCTGATTTTTTTTGTATTTTAAGAAAGATGCTGCTTTTTTCAACTCTGTTACTATAACTACAATTTTTATACAAATATAAATTTCGTATATAGTGTATTATATCTCTGTAATTTAAATAAATATGTAAAATGAATCAGTAGTCAATGTGGAAGCAAAATTGGAATTAATGAGATGCTACTATGTTGGAGTCACTAGATTATTTGATTGAACTTCAAAACCCAACTTTGGGATTATCTCTAGTCTCTCCATGCTACAGATGAGGAAAATGAGGCTCTGGATAAGTGATTTGTCCAGAGTCAAAAACTTGTATCATATTGCTTCAGATGGGAGATGTTTACTAGTTGAATATTGCAACATAGTTGAGACTCACAAAAAAGCCTAAAATATTTCTACAATCTTTATGTAAATTGTGTAAAAATAATAATAATGTATAAATGTAAATAAAATGTTATTTCATAAACTTCTGGGGAATAGCTTGCTGACAAAAGACCATTTGGCTAAAGATAATGGATAAATTTAAAATCTTTCATATAATAGCACTTAGACAAATGGGGTAAAAGTTTTGTTTTAATTTTACCAACGCACATTCCACATCTCATCAAGAATCGAGATTCTTAGGGAGTGGCTTCCAGGCCGCTCTGGTACTGCCCTGCTGGAAGGGGCTACCAAGCCGAGAGAAAAAGGCGAAGGCAAGCAGGCGATCAATCGGATTGAGGCAGAGCAAATCAGAACAAACAAACAAAAAAGCCCCGGGGGGTCCCACCAGCTTGGCGGCACAGGCCTGGGAGGCAGCTTCCCAGTCCAGCGATGTTTCGCAGCCTTTCTGGAAGAAGCGAGTATGGTGCACGGAACCAGATGCTGTCCAGTGGACTCTGACTCTTGGTGACCCCATGTACAACAGAATGAAATGCTACCCAGTCCTGCGTCATCCCACAATCACTGGCATATTCAAGTCCATCACAGCAACCACTGTACCAGTGCATCTCATTGAGGGTCTCTCTTGCCCTTGCTTGCCCTCCACTTGGCCAAACATCATGTCTTCCTCCACTGACTGAGCCCCCCTGATAACACTCCCAAAGTAAGCAAGTCCAAGTCTCAGACAATATCCTGTGATCCATAAGGTTTTCACTGGCTAATTTTTGGAAGTAGATTGCCAGGCCTTTCTTCCTAGTCTGTCTCAGTCCAGAAGCGCTGCTGAAACCTGTCCACAATGGGTGACCCTGCTGGTATTTCAAATGCTAATGGCATAACTTCCAATATCCCAGCAACATACAAGACATCACAGTATGACAAACTGACAGATGGGTTGTGGTAGGGCTATTGGGAGGATTAAATAAGATCATGTATTTAAGTGCTCTAGCACTGACACATAATAAATGCTAAATTCCGGGAAAAAAAAAAAAGAACTGAGATTCTTAGGCAGTTTGTTTGGAAGGATTCTACTGATAGAGTCCAGTTTTCCAGAGTGTAGTCCAATCTTTCCAATAAAAATAGCTCAATAGGCACAACTGAAACTTTTACTCTGTAGTTTCAATTACTTTTTCCTCTAAGCTTGAATCAAGTTATTTAGCAATTTAGCACGTTTTCTATTTCTATGTAAAATAACATTCATTAATAAAATATTCAAATATATTTAGGTGAATAAATATCTAATGCTTGTACAAACTTGCACTATTTACTACTTTAACTACAATGGGTTTAGTGTAATGAACGATGGAATGCAATTTTTAATTTTGAAATTATGATTACTGTATACATGCAGTATTACATGTTTGACATGTAAAATTATATGTATGAATTGAAGATTTTTAGAGAAAATGAATTATTCATACATCTTGTTATATTTAACCCACTAACAATGACTTAGCTGATCTTGTTATAATTAATCCACCTAGTATACAAATTGTGTATATATCCTTAGGGTAAGAAAATTATTTATAAGCTTTTCTTCATTGGTGGTGCAGTGGTTAACAGCTCAGCTGCTAATCAAAAGGTCGGCAGTTGGAATCTACCAGCCACTCCTTGAAAACACTGTGGGGTAGTTCTACCCTGTTCTATATGGTTGCTATGAATCAGAATCTACTCTATGGCAACAGGTTTTTTCATTACATTGATTTATGTAAGATAAAAATAAAGTATGGTTTTACTGGAATAATTTTTAAAACACAAAGCAACAATAACAACAACAAAAATATATATATATAATGAAACAAACAGGGGTCACAGAATCTGATGCTTCTGAGACATGACCAATCATCTCATGTAATTAGTTTTCTTGATTTGAAGACTAAAGGTCATAGTCTTGTGGAACAACTTGCTTAATTGGAGTAATATAGTTCATAAAGTTTATGTTCTACAACCTAGTTTGATCAGTAGTGTCTGGGGTCTTAAAAGCTTGTGGGTGAACATCGAAGATACAACCATTGGTCTCTAGTAGTCTAGAGCAAAAGAGGAAGAAGGAAACCAAAGATTCAAAGGAGGAACTGTTCTATAGGACTAATTGTCTACATGAACCACAGCCTCCTCTACCCTGAGAGCAGAAGAACTAGATGGTGCCCCACTACCACTACCAACTTCCTGATGAGGGCCATAATAGATGTATCCTGATAGAAACAGAGAAAAATGTGGACCAGAATTTCATATTCTCAAAAAATTCAGATGTACTGGACACTTGAAGACTAGAGGAATAAATGAGACTATTGCCCCGAGATGTTTTTTACAACTTGAACCAAAACTATCCCATCAAGTCAACCAAATAGCAGGTTAGCTCATAAAGTAAAAAATATCTCCTTTGAGTACTGTACTCTTTTGAAAAATCATCTGTATGAGACTAAATGGTCAACAATTACTCTAAAGCATAGATGAGAAGGTTGCAGGGCAATGAGACTAGATTAATGGGAATTAAACAAATAGAACAGAAATAATGAGAATATGGACACAATATGAAGAATGTTACATATGTCACTGAATAGTATGTGTAAAAATTGTTGAATGTGAACCTGTTTTTCTGTGTATACTTTCACCAAAAATACAATAAAATATATAAAAAACCAAAGTAAAACATCATTGTTTTCATAATATTATAAATGAAGCAATGTGTTAACTTTTTATTTATCCATTGTTTCTAATAAGAATTGCTTGTTTAATTTTTCTCCTACATTTCCATTTAATAGTTTTTTTGTGTGTGGAAGTTTTTTTATTCTGTAATACTAACCTTAATAGATTTTAAATATTGTAATCATTTCCTTTGGCGTACAATTTCTCTTCAGATGTGTTTTGGTCTTCTTCAAAAATATAATTGACAATATTTTCTTTTATGGTTTCTGTGTGTCCTGTCTTCGTTAATTGGGCCTTCACTGAAACCAGTAATATACATTGTTCTTAATTTTTTTTCTAAAATGTCGTAGTTCTATTTTTGAGAACTGTATCTAAAATTGAACAGAAATTACGTATTGTATACGCAGTGCATTTGGGAGTACAATGTTGATTTTTTTCCAGAGCTTAATGAATTATCCCTAAATAAGTTAACCATTATTTCCCACTGATACGTCATCTTTCCCCAGGTCTATTTGCTTATTTCTATTATAATGGTAATTTATTTCATTATTATAGTTTTATTTTGAGTCTTAATAACCACTTTTTAAAATTTTTTTTTAAATTCAATAGAAAATTCTCAGAAATTTATTCCTTCTTTTTAAGTTATGAATGATTTTTACCAGTTCCCAGAAATCATTTTGGAATTATGATTGGAAGGTCAGAAAATTTCTATATTAATATAAAAGGTTTGATATTTTTATATTAAGTCTTCAAATCTAGGAAAATTGCATTCCTCTCCAATTAGGCACAAATCCTTGAGTACCTTAATACTTTCAGTTTGATGTGTACAGCTTCTCTATCTTTTCTGTATATTTTTACCAGATATTGTATATTTTTGCCATTTTTATAAATGGGACTAAAAACATTATTTCTAATTGTTACTATTATAAAACTGAATGTTTAGGCTACATAATATGTTCATGTTATTTTCTTGTTTCACAGGATTGGCTACTGGAACACAAAACCAAGGTCAAAGACACAACAAATACCTCACATTCTGAAGAGAGCCCTAATATTTGCAGAATACCCTCTTTTAAATTTATTAAAAGTATTTGAACTCATTCTGCTTCCCCCAGCCATCAGCTTCCCTCATGCTTACTTCCATGATGTTTGGCCTATGGAGATTTCCTCTTTAATTCCCATGTTGAATCAAAGCCAAATAAGAATACTCCAAGAATATCACTGATGCCTCATTCAAATACGAGTCGAGAAAGGAATATTGGTGCCACACTCCCCGACTAAACATATAAAGACTTTCTGATCAGCCCTAAATGACTGTTTTAACAGGAGAATTCAAAATTACTTGGAGAGAAACCATTGCATAGGAAGAAAGAGTTAAAGAGCAAGAGCAGCCTGTATTTCCATCATTTGTGATAGTAAAGAAGTTATTGTCCCCTGTAGCCCAAATGGATATCATGAAAAGCAGTTCACTTGCCAATTGATTTGTATGCTACCCAAGATGTCTATCTCGTGAGCAAGGGTAAATCAGCAGCGAATAGCTATGGGGCATACTTCTGGGGACAGGGGCTGAGAGAAATGGAATGAAAGAGACGGTTAAGTAACTATGAAGTGATGATACTCCTGAATGGCCCCCTGAGGAACTACACATGTGCCCCCGGCGTCTGCATGCCTCCTCCAAATAAGGTACCTGCAGCCAATCATCGTTATCTAGAGAGGCAAAAACAAAAACAGTCGCCCTCAAGTTGATTCCAACACATGGTGACCACATGTGTGCAGGGTAGAACTGCTCCATAGGGTTTTCAAGACGGTGACCTTTCAGAAGCAGACTACCAGGCCTTTCTTCAGAGGTGCCTGTGGGTGGGTTTGTACTGCCAGTCTTTCAGTTAGTTAGTAGTCAAGTGCTTAACCGTTTGTGCTAACTTTGTGCCACACAGGGACCCCTATCCAGAAAGGAAGTGACATCAAAAAGAGGTTCTACTATAGGTAGCCAGTTCTGTAAATGTCCCCCACCACCTTTCATATTCCTCTCTCCCTCCCAGTCTCTCATCTAGAGGACCTGAAAGTAGAATAAAGAAAGTGGGAAGAGAAGCAGAAACTGGTCCTTCAATCTCAACTAGAGGAAGTAGTAAACATTAAATTGTGAGGTTTAGGTCTTAAGTTGCATTGATTTACTTAGATGTATTTATAAGTGAAAATAATCAGAAAAAATATAGGATATATCTCAGATATTGTTGAATGATAGAAAAAGAAAGTTTAGAAGAATTAAAAAGAAAGCAACAAAATAATATTACCGTATTTTTACGCAAATAACGTACACCTTCTACATTTGTTTGTCAACTGCTCCCTCCCCCTGGGAGGTATTTTTATAAATGCCTCTATGCTGATTTTCTTTTGCATGTTACTGTAAAAAAAAAACAACAAAAAACTAGCACAGTACAGTTAGGAAAATGCCTCGTGACGGGAGGGAGCTGTTGGCAAACAAACGTAGAAGCATGTGTTATTCGCATAAAAATACGGTATATTAAAATACCACTGAATTTCGACTGTTCAACAAATACAGCAATGGATTTATCTAGTATTCATTTTGTCAAATTATTTTATGTTATACCTTTTAAAGATGAGTCTCTTGAGGTTTATTGAGGTTTGTTGGTACATAGTAACATCGTGTGTAAGCAAAACATTTTTTCTCTTCTTGTCCAGAACTTAAACTACATTTTTAAATCAGTTTAGTGAGAATTTAATTAAATAATAGTCTAAATAGCAGGCTTCCCTGTCTCTTTTATGATTTTATTAATCTTACCAGTTAATAGATTGGTTTTGGTCCAGAGGCTATGTTTAACATATTTAGGTTGTTTCTTTTTATTCTTGTTTGCTTGGAATTAAATTTAGGAACTGCTACTAAATTTTTTGAATAATTTTTCAACAACCAGTGGTATAACAATAGTTTTATATACTTTAATTTGTTCATTTAAAAACTTCTGTTGATATATTTCCTAAATTAAATATTTTGCTCTGCTATAATGAACATTACTTGATCACAACATATTATTCTACATATATTGTTTGGATTTTAAATTTTATTTAATCATAATTTCTTTAGAATTATTGTAGCTAAGAAAATTTTGATCAGTGTGTTGTCTTTATGGTATTTGTGCCACTCCTTTTAGATGCTTTGCTGTAAAATGTAATATTTGCCTTTGACTTGAACATCTTCTAAAATATCAATAGGAAATAAATAAAGAAAGGACTTACATTATAGAAAGACATACAAAATGTTAGATACTAAATAAAAAAGCCATACTGACATGAAATATTAAGTTAATCTACAGAAGGAATGAAGTATTTCATATAATATCTATTTTTAGGTAAGATGTAAATATGGCCATAAATCCAGGAAGTTTTTGACTTAATGTTCTTTGAAGATAATATATTAAAATAAAGATCAAGGTTATGCAGAAAATGAATGTAGCATGTACCCACGCATAGGCACACACACCTTGTAAAGGTATAAGCATTGTTCTTTTTTGTAGAAATTTGGTTCTTTTAATGCTTTTTTCAGAAGTCTCTGGATATTTCTGACCAACTAAGGCAGGCTGAAAATCAAACCCAACACAGAGGTCATGATACCATATCTTACCTCTACGTTGCTGAACCCCAAGCTGCCAAATCTCAACAGTAGAAATAAATACAGTTCTCTGAATTAGAGAATTACAGTTTGTTAGAGCAGGAAAGCAAAAGGATGTTCTTCTTTTATGGAGGATTCTTATTTCTCTATTCCTTTTCTCTTTTTCTTCACTGAAATTGGCACCGATCCTCTTTTCTCACTCAAAAAGTCTGTACTAGCTAAGGTGATCCTCTCCAAGTAGCCCTCAGTAGCCATTCTTAGTATTCCCTTCATATTGATTATAAATGACTTGTCATTTCTTAGACTACTGCTTTACAAAAAGGAAAAATATGCCTTGGAAGATATGGATAACAAGTGAGAATCTCTGCCTTTTAGAGTTGACAACTTTTATAACAACACTCTCATAGATTTGTTTTCTGAAAAAAAAAAAAATAAGAAAGAAGTGAAAGTATCTTATTGAACCTGTACCTATGAAATACTTTCTTTCAGAAGAAAAGATAATCAACTTCTGGAAAATATGGCTTATACCCTGAAAAGTATAATAGCAATTCAGAGAAGATGTCCATAGCTAATTCTGAAGATAACAACTACAAGTTTATATTGTTGCTTACATTTTTGTTACAGAATGTGGGGCAGAGACCTTGTCTTTTTCATCTTGTATCCTTAACTGTGTCTGACACAGAGGCTTGCACATTGTAACTGCCCAATAAATATTTGCAGAATTAAATTGAACACTTTATCACTTTAAATGGCTCTTCTTGACACATTCTGGCCAGTGGTGAGACTTTAAAAAACAGAACAATACCTTGAATACAAATGTTAGAAATGCTGATTCAAATTTAAACTAAATTTGAGCAGTTTAGAATTGGGTTAACAACATTATAACCTTTTAATAGCAATTCATCATGTGGCTTTTATGAAAGAACATGTTGATCATCTAAATGTAACTGAATCAGGAATACCCAGGGTTGGCATCAAACTGGTGCACAGAATGATTGAGCAGTTGTTATAACATTGTCCAGTCTAACAGAATGATTAAATTCTTTAAAAAAAAAAAAAAAAAAAAACAAAGTTAGAATGTTAATGGATCTTAACGCTTGTAATTTGGAGTATTCAGAGTTCAAACTGTACTCCGGAAGCTATTCAAAGCATAAGTGATCATTTGGCTGTTCAGATATAAGTAGAAGATATCCATTAGCAATAACTTAGCAAGGTGTGTGATTCTGTCCTTTAAATGTATTTTGATTCTTCTTTATTGAACTGATTTTTAGAATTTGATGTGGTATATACAAATTAAGGAGCCCTGGTGGCACAATGGTTAAGCACTCAAAAGGTCAGCAGTTCGAGTCCACCAGCTGCTCCGTGGGAGAAAAGACCTGGCGATCTGCTCACATAAATATTTCAGCTTAGGAAACTCTATGGGGCAGTTCTATTCTGTCCTGTAAGTTTGCTATGAGTCGGAATCGATTGGATAGCACACAACAACCATAACATATACAAATTAGGTTTAAAATCACAGTTATCAAGTTGAAATAGATATTCAAAGGAAGTGTTTGGATATGTCTGTTTTGAATTTGTATTCTATGTTTTCACTAAGGAAATCAAGCTGCCCTACATTATTTATCTGTTCCGGTGAATTATGTAATTAGATCTAGGAAATCATATCAACTGTTATATATTGCAGCAGTATATTTTAGTAGTGATCTTCAAATTGTGGGAGGAATTTATCCAAGATCAGCTTATCAAAATCAACTTGAAGGGATTTTTTTCTTAATTACACCTGCAATATTTCCATTTGTTCTCCATTCCCTCAGGAAGAAATGAAAATACAGCCGAGATTTTCTAAATTGAAACTCTTCCCTCGAAAGCCTCCAGTACCTAAGGCAGAGCATTTCTCTGAGACCTCTTGCTGTTTCATGTCGGCTTCATCCTTTTTCTCTCAACTAGCTCCCTCTGCGTAGGTGTCTTACTTTTGAGGCAATAGGGCACCAGCCCTGACTTTTCATTATGACCTATTTGATCCATCCACAACCCACCACTGAGGTTAAGCCTCTTTGTGTTGTTAATTTTAAAACCATCAATAGCCCGAATCTGGTGGGTTCATCTTCTTACATGGCATAGGTTAATGGAAAGCCCATGGATTGTTTGCCAATGGGCTAGGTGTAATGACGTGTGTCTGAAAAGAAGATAGTGTGCTAAATAGAACTGCCTCTTCCAGGGGCTTTGGGAAGGGCACATGCTACACACTACACCTATTATAATTAAAATATGTGTGGTTGATCAGCAAACAGTTACTGAGGTCCAACTTCATATAATACACTCTGATGGGTGATGGATAAACAAAGGGTATAACATAAAAGCTCTCTACTATAAAAAGATTGCAGTATAAATGGGAGCATCGAATGCATCCATAAAAACATGTATAATGATATAAAATAATTTATGAAAATTGTATGTGTATATATACATATTTTAAGATTTAGGGATTTAGAACTGAAAGGAAAATTTGTGGCCAATCTGTGGTCAGTGAAGACATATTTGAAGGGATATGATGATTCAAGCTAAAACTTTGCTAATCAGAAGTGGTTGAAATAATTTGGTTCTAGGTGATTGATGGAGCAAAGGTTCTGACCAGATTCTCTAAAATGCATCTTTTGCCTACTGGACTTCCTTTTGTGAGTCTCATTTAAAAAAAAAAAAAAAAATTCCCATGTATTGTTAAACTGTAATATAATTTTTCTACTTATGTTACTTTTTCCTTTTCTAAAAACATCAATAACTCCTTAAAATAAGGCATCAATACCACATTTCTTGATAGATCCCACAGTAAACCAGTACATTGCAATAAGCCAAGTTTGTATATAGTAAATATTTATGTATTTGCTAACTTTCTCAATTTACTGCAGATACAAAAAATGCATTTAAAGTATATAAAGCTTGGAAAATGTGATTCTAGTTTTATATTTTCAGACTGTACTTACCTACCTAATTCATATAAAACCCTAGTTTAAAAGTCCAGTCACTTATAATGTATCTGACATTTGGTATGAAATGTGCCTAGTAGTTTTCTGTGTCAACATATTTGAACTAAACTGTAAAATTTCCTGCCATTTCAGCAACACTTGTTGTGTAAATGCTCAACAAAGGATATTTCCTTGAATTTTAAATGCAAAGCATTTCTGCTAAATATGAGATAGACTTAATTTGGTGATATCCAATGATAAGTCACATTTGAAAGAAGAGAAATAACAACTTTCATATTTCCTAGCTTGAGAAAACCCTTTTATGTGTTATCAATTTTATAAACTAGGTTTGATTAATAAAGCCATCTCCTTTATTTGTTTCTCTATCACACAATTTTAAAAGGACATAAAACATATTGAGATGTTTTCATTATTTCCTCAATGTTGCCAATTTAATGATGTCATTGTGTATTTAGCTTTGAAAATTACTTTTTCCTTAGAATAAATATTGAAATATGAAATGCTGATGTCACTAAATAGTGTTAAAAAAAAAAAAAGAGGCAGAGCAGACTGGGAAGCAGTCCAAAGTGCTTCAAAGTGACTTTTGTGCCAAGCTGAAGCTTTTTACCTGAAGCTCTCAGTTTCTGGAGAAGAAAAAAAAAAAAAGTCATTTTTGAAGATAATTCAGGAACATTACAAAATTATTAAACTCTTATGTGTACAATTAAATATGCTGCTGTATTTTTATCACCACCAAAAAGCCATTCTACCTACCACTGGATGTGCAGCAGGTAATTGCAATTTAGGGATTCTTCAAGGTAATTTACACATTCTTACAGAGTACTCCTTCCTCCTTGTGTCTGTGAGCGTACCACACAAAGCAGTGGAATAATCAAGGCAGAAGAATATGAAATCAGAAGGGCTGGAGTCTTTGTCAGGACAGGGAATTCACTGGCAAAGATTAAGAAATGAGATTATTGGGTGGTATTAATCATCCTTAAATCAAGTCCAGCTCACTCTAAGGTCCAGTCAACTACAATCAGTGAAAATCTCTATTTAATGTATCATAATTTCTAAAAAATGCTTTAAGAAAATGGCACATATTTCAAAATGCAAGATGGAATTGCTAGCAAAAATTAAGGTTAATTTTATCTATGTTCAAATGTATGCAGATGTAACCAGTCCAATTGCCTTCACAATATAAACTTGTGTGTAGCTTGAGTGTCCACTCAGTTTTTTCTTTTTTTTCCCATTCATGCTACATTTCCCACCTCCTCCCCACCTCCCAGTCCCGGTAGGAATATTTTCCTCCATTTCACAAATCATACATCTATTTTATCTATTCCTTTAGTAAAATTTCCTGTTTTAACATCCTGCTACCTCTTAGGAACTCCGGAAGCTGTAAGTAACTACACCACCTTTGTGATTTTTCTGGTGATAGTCTCTCCCCATCTGCAAGCTCTTTTGAGCTCTTAACTTCTCCTGTAAAATTGAAATGCTCAATGATTCTTGACTTCCAGGTAGAATTAGGAATGTCTTCAACATTGGCACAAGGTTTATAATTGTGTATTGGCAACTAAAAACCAGTAAAACTCAAATGATGCCTTAATGATTTGCTAAGTGAAGTAACCACCTATGGAAATGGTGTAAAAATTCTGCTTCCCAAACTTACCATTAGAATGAGTTGCTCCTGGGTGAACACTGTTTGGGCAAATATCACGTCTCAGGCATCAGTGAGTAAAGACTAATTAACTGTATTTAGACAGGACAGATCTCCCCAGAGTGGTACAATGAGTACTACTAAAGGTTTCCAGTTTACAGAACAGGGATTAATTTGTACAAAACATCATCCATAAACGGATGGCACCTAAGATTATGTGGTCAAAGATAATCCATAGCGTCTACATTGGGAAGCTATAGAAGGAACATGAATCAGGGTTGAAAAGGCAATAATGTAAGCTCATGATCTTACCTACCAGTGAGGTAAAAATAAGCAAATTTAGGAGATAGAGAATGAAAATTAGATTAAGTATCATATGATTAGCAGGTCGTTTAACAAAACACCAAATCTGCATGTTACTCAAAAGTAATCCCCATTTTCTAGATAACCAGAAGGCCGTTAGGAAAATGGAACAGGTAACTAATATGGATTGCTCCGTAAACATCACATCCTTCTGATCAGGGCCTGAACACACATTAGCACATGGAAAGTACCAAAAAAAAAATTCCATTGCCTTTGAGTTGATTCCAACTCATAGCGACCCTATAGGACAGAGTAGAACTGCCCTATAGGGAGGGTTTCCAAGGAATAGCTAGTGGATTCAAACTGCCGACCCTTTGGTTAGTAGACATAGCTCTTAAACACTGTGCCCTCCAGGGCTCCACATAGAAAGTAGCTTTTATTATTTACAATAAGAAGTGGACAGTATACAACAGGACAAATCTTATAGCAAGCAGTCCCCCTGGCTCAAAAACTGTCTGGGCAAAGATGATATCTCTTCCACGTGCAACCCACTTTGTGTCATGGGTGAGGGACTTAAATGGGACTGTTATATGCCAGGTTGGTCCTCTGACTTCTGGAAGCTGTCCCAGAGGATATAAAGAACTCTTCCACACATGCCATCCACTTGGCATCATGGGTGAGAGACATAATGGGAGCCTGCCTTCTGCTGGTCTCTCCTTGCCCAGGTAGGTCCAGTTAGGTGAGCTGTAAACTTAATGCTATACATGCCTCACTAATACCATAGCTGAGGAGACCACGAGGTTCTTCCGCTGGTCATTTTTATATCCCAAAGACCATGTGGAATGCTACATGGTGGGACAATGGAGGCTTCATCATCCCTCCATCCTTGAGGCCTGTTGCCAAGGAGATAATTTGGGTCCTCCCAATTCGTTTTCATATGTTTAAGTATGGCTTGGTTGTTTTAGAAAGACAAAAGTTACCTTAAATGCTCAGACTATTTTCAGGAACCAGATACAAAAATCAGACTTAGTTGTTTGCCCCACAGAGGTAAAGGACAGCATTTAAGGATGAAGATTAACTTGCAAAAGAAGACTGTGTTGCCTGGTGTATGGATATGGGGTTGCATTTGCAACTTAAAACAACATGTAGAATGTCTGGTTAAAAAGTGGTAAAAACTGGGTGGAGAACCATAAGTGGATGGGATCTTTTAAGAAATTTCATATCATTCAATAGCATATGGGACCAGATAGATGAAGAAATATAGGCAAAGAAAAATTTTCACGGGATAAGTAAGATTGTTCATAAGAGAGCCCCAAAGATGTCCTAAGTGAGGGATCATTAACTACAAAGTATAGGACTTGAACACTGAAAAATAATCAGTGTGATTCATCAAGAAATAAATCCACTTCCCTGTCATCAGTAGTTACCAATTTGGTGACAATATGGCGTTCCAAAAAAAAAAAAAATGGGGTGAAAGAAAGGCAAGACAAAGCAGTAATGTACCAGGGCTCAACCATAAACACACTAAAGTTCTCAATTCCTAGAGAAAGGTTCTTCCTTGAACAGTGCAGCTTTCCCAGTGTCCTATCTACTCTCTGTAGAAGCCACACATCAGTCATACTGGTACTCTTATCCACACTCCACCTCAGCACTGCCCACTCATGAGACGCCCTGTTGAAGAAAAGAAACAGACAAATAAAATGTAGAAGTAAACCTCTACAGCTATCTAAAGTAATCATTTTTTTGTTTGTTTGTTTTGCAAATTTGTAGGGGCAAGAAGGAATATTAGAAATTTTAAGAAATTCAAAAACATAAAAGAAGATCAAGATGAAGCAACTCACTGCCCCCTAGGCTTCCCATCAAACCTTTTGAGTTTCTGTTGTCAATCTGATCTCACATAGATAATTCTTTTTTTTTTCTTTTGTACCTTAGATGAAGGTTTACAGAACAAATAGTTTCTCACTAAACAGGTACTACACATATTGCCCTATGACAATGGTTAACAACCCCTGGACATGTCAACACTGTCCCTTCTCAACCTTGGCTTCCATATCACCAGCTTTCTTGGTGAGTAGCATCTGGGGTCTTAAAAGCCTGTGAGTGGCCATCTAAGATATTCCACTGGTCTCACCCCTTCAGGAGCAAGGGAGAATGAAGAAAACTAAAGATACAAGGGAAAGATTAGTCCAAAGGACTAATGGACCACAACTACCACAGCCTCCACCAGACCGAGTCCAGTGCAATGAGATGGTGCCTGGCTACCACCACTGACTGCTCTGACAGGGATCACAATAGAAGGTCCTGGACAGAGCTGAGGAAAAATGTAGAACAAAACACTAACTCACATAAAAAAGACCAGACTTACTGGCCTGACAGAGACTGGAGAAGCTCTGAGAGTATGGCCCTCAGACACCCTTTTAGCTCAATAATGAAGTCACTCCCGAGGTTCACCCTTCAGCCAAAGATTAGACAGGCCCAAAAAACAAAACAAGACTAAACGGGCATACTAGCCCAAGGGCAAGGACTAGAATACAGGAGTGGACAGCAAAGCTGATAATAGGGAACTCAACGTTAGGAAGGGAGAGTGTTCACATATCGTGAGATTGTTAACCAATGTTATAAAACAATATGTATATTAAGTGTTCAATGTGAAGCTAGTTTGTTCTGTAAACCTTCATCTAAGTACAATAAATTAAAAAAAAAAAGAATGATATTGGCTGTTGTTTTTGCATAGATGCCGTTTCTTATGTTGAGAAATTTCCCTTCTATGCCTATTTTATTGAGAGTTTTTATCAGGAAGGGGTGTTGGACTTTGTTGAATGCCTTTTCTGCATTGATTGACATGATCATGTGATTCTTTTCTTCCCTTTTATTTGTATGGTGGATTACGTTGATTGATTTTCTAATGTTGAACCATCCTTTCATACCTGGTGTCTTAGTTATCTAGTGCTGGTATAACAGAAATACCGCAAGTGGATGGCTTTAAAAAAAGAGAAATTTATTCTCTCACAGTCCAGTAGGCTACAAGTCCAAATTCAGGGCATCAGCTTCAGGGGAGGCTTTCTCTGTCAACTCTGGAGGAAGGTTCATGTCATCAATCTTCCCTTGGCCTGGGAGTATCTTAGTGCAGGAACCTCAGGTCCAAAGGATGCAAGGATGCGCTCTGCTCCTGGCACTGCTTTCTTGGTGATATGAGGTCCCCAAATCTCTCCGCTCGCTTCTCTCTTTTATCTCAAAAGAAATTGGCTTAAGATACTACCTAATCTTGTAGATATCATCAATATAACTGTCACCATTCCATCTTATTATATCATAGTTATAGAATATACAACACATAGGGAAATCAGTCATACAATACTGAGAATCATGACCTAGCCAAGTTGACAGATATTTTGGGGGGACACAATTCAATCGATGACATTCCACCCTTTGGTCCCCCAAAATTCATGTCTTTGCCACAAGTAAAACATAGTCACCCCATCATATCATAGCAGAAGTCTTAATTCAATTCCAAGTACAAAATCCAAAAGTTCCTCTTCATCTGTGAAATCTAGAATACGAGTTATCTGCTTCCAAAGTACAATGGCAGAACAGGCACAAGCTTGACATTTCCATTACAAATGGGAGAAATTGGAGGGAAAGAAGGCATAACAGACACGAAGCAAGTCAGCAGAACACATTACATTAGCCCTCAAGGCTTTGAAAATAATCCACTGTTCTCTGAGACAATTTACACAATGGCCCTGCCCTCCAGATTCTAGATATTGGCCACACTCTCTGAGCGGCACATCACAGACTTTCAAGAAGCAAGATGGTACGTGGAGCCACATGTTCGAGAGAACAGAGGGGTGGGAGGTGAGAGGCAGTGAAGAAACGAAAAGAAGCGGAAAAAAAGCAAGACAAGCAACAAAGAAATGGCACCAAGGGAGGCGGCCAGTGTGGGCAAGGCAAATCCAAACTGCAGAACTGCACAGAGCCGGAGCTGGTGCTTCCCACTCAAGTGACTGTAGACAGCGGGAAGCAGTGGAGGCAGAGCCGGGAAAAGAAGGGTAAGGGGTTGGAAAGCATATATCGCTGGTTACTGGGTGCTCTGTCACCTTCTGGGAGTTCGGTGAAGTTGCTTTCCCGGACTCCCTGTCCGCAGATCTCCAACGTGGGCGGGGCGAATCCAAGCGGCACAGAGCCAGCACTTGTCAGCCAGCGAGCAACAGCAGCCAGCTAGGAAGTGGTGGGAGGTTGAGCAGGGCGGGAGCAGGGGGGCAGGGAGAATTGGGGGAGAAAGCGTGTATCGCTGTTTACCAGGTGTTCTGTCTACTGCTGGGGGCTCTGTGAAGCTGCTTTCCCATACTCCCTGTCTGCCTGATCTCCGACAGGAGTCCAAGATGGCAAATTCGTGCTGTGTTAGCTGATAAGGGATCTCCACTCCTCTCTCTCCTTGCTCTGTTCTCTGTCAGTTTCTTATTCCATTCGATGCTTGGTTGAATTATTTATCTCTTCATTTGACACTTAATGGTTCCAGGATTGACATTTGTCTCCGTTTTACCTAGTTTTTCGGATTTTTGCTGTGGAGGGATGGGGAGGTGCTTCTGTCTATAGCGCCCTGTTGGCTCTGCCTCCAGTCTTCCCCTTTTGATGGACGTTCAAGTTGCTTCTAGTTTCTGTTTTTGTTTTAATTTTCCTTTACAAATTAGCCGGTCATGAATATGCTTGTGTGAGTATTCATTTCACTCATGCTTGCATTGCTGTAAGACAGATTCCTAAAAGTAGGAAGTAGGAATAGAATGAAACAGAGGCATTTAAAATATTGCTTGAATAATATTGCCAGATTATTCTCCAACAATGTGTGAGAGCATTATTCTCCCCCATGTCATACAGGGCTGGATGTCATCAATATTATTGTTTTTAATTATTGATCTTTTGAAAATTGGAAAAGTCTCTCCCACTGTTGTATTTCACACACACTCAAAGGTATCTGTTTGACTTGCTTTTCTCAAATAATTAGTGCAAGAATGTATCTTTTCACATGATTATTGACAATTTACATTTCCTCTTTTCCGTGCACTGTTCATAAAGTATGTTCGTTTTTCTTTTACTTCTTTGTCTTTTCTTTATCATTTTTCTTTTTGTAGTGATAATTTGTGTAAAGGTGATATTAAGCCTTTTTTTTTTTTAGAGAGTCAAATAGATAAACCAGTCTATCATGTATCTTTTTTAACATTTTATGATATATCTATATATGTGCATGTATATATATGGAGCCCTGGTGGTGCAATAGTTGTTTTCCTATATATAACATCAAATAAATTCAGAGGCAATCCTATGTGGTAATTGGTCACATCTTTACTGACAGACATAAAGTAGAAAACATACATTTGTCTTTCATTGCACCAATTCCGAGAAACATTAGGTATTTATAATATTTTGACTCCTCAAAGAAAAGAAACAAAGCTTTTAATTCTAAATTCAAATTCCTGCATAAATAAATCCTTGCAAGAAGAATAAGAAAAAAGTATTAAAATTAAGTACACATTCATGTTTTTCTAGTCTTTATTTCTAGTAGAAAATTGGAAGAAAATAAAGCTGTATTAATAGCATATATTTTGTCATGTGTCAGGGGCTTAAATATTAAACTGACTCTTCTTTGCAAGTTTTGTGATAAGTCTCATTGTTCTCTTGTTCTATTTACAGTGTCTTATTCACCACAGATGAAGTGTTGTATGTTACTGTAGAATGTTTAGGAACAGTTTCTGCCTAGCTACTTTGAATTGCAAAGGTAGCCAAAGCAAAATCGAATACTTGTCAGGTTTTAAAATAATGAATTTTTTAAGAAATATATTTTGATATTTGTACTCTAACCCACTGGTTTTTCAAGTGCAGTCCATGGACCAATAGTACCAGTATCACTTATAGTATTGGTGCAAAGATAGAAAGTAGAGCAATGACACAGAATAGAGTCCAAAAACAGAACTAAAAACATTACTAGACTAATGAACAGATTGATATTGTACTTCAGTGGGGAAGGGGCTGTCATTTCAATCAATGGTTCTAAATTCAATGAACTTAATTTATGGACTAAGTTACAACCAAGAAATGATTATATATAATATATATGATATATGTGCTAGATAGGATATATAAGCATGATATATATGATATATATCTATATGTAGTTGTTGTTAGCTGCCTCAAGTCGGCCCTGGATATGGCAGCCTCATACACAATGGGATTGGACCATTATGATTCACAGGGTTTTCATTGTCTAATTTTCAGAAGTAGCTCACTAGGTCTTTCTTCCTAGTCTGTCTTAGTCTGGAAGTTTCACTGAAACCTATTCAATACGACAGTAACATGCAAGCTTCCATGGACAGATGGGTGGTGGTTGTGCATGAGGTGCATGAGATCAAACCTTAATCTCTCACATGGAAGGCAAAAATTCTACCAATAAACCACCACTGGTGCTCTCTCTCTCTCTGTGTACTCATAACTTCTACGTTAAACCATGCAGAAAAATAAATTTCAGATGGACTGTAGGTCTAAAATGGAAAACAATGTTTTTAGAAGAAAATAGAGGTGACCATCTTTATGACCTAGGGATAAACAAACTTTCTTATAACAAAATTAAAAGCTCTAACCATAAGCACTGGAAAATTGGAATTGTAATCATCCAAAGGAGTCTCTGGGTGGTGTAAATGGTGAAGTGCTTGACTACTAGGTGAAAGGCTGGCAGTTCAAACCCACAGTTGGGCCCCAAAGACAGGCTTGGTAATCTATTTCCAAAAGCCACAGGCTTGAAAACCCTATGGAGCAACTCCACTCTGCACAACTGGGGTCGTCATGAGTCATAATCAACTCTCTGGCAACTAACAACAACAATCACCCAAAGAGATTATCATAAAATAGTCTAAGCATGCCATGGATTAGAAAATACATAGAATGATAGATAGATGTAGATTATACAAAGGACTTATAACTTAAACATTGAAAGAATTAGAAAAAGACAAACAATTCAGAAGAAAAATCAGCAAAATTTCTACCACAGAAGGATATTCAAACGGCAAAAAAAATGTTAAAAGTTCCACAACCTCATTAATTATTAAGAAAATACAAATAAAAACTACAGAAAAATAACACTACACACCTAGGAGAATGTCTAAAATTAACAACGGACAATGCCAAGTTATATGAAATAGTGTAACTCTCATAAGCTGCTGGTAAGAGTCATACAATTACATTAAAAAAAATTTTTTTGAATTGCTAAAGGTGAAAATATGCATTCTCTATTACCCAGCCAATTTACAATATAGGTGTATACTCCAAAGAAATGCATACTTACTGCATCAAAAGACACGTACAATTCATTCAAATAGATAAATTGAAACAAGTCAAACTATTATTTTTCTTCAACAAGAGAACAGATATATAAATCTTATTAGATTTATACCAGGAAATATCATACAGTATATTTATACAATTTAACAAACTATTTATGCTATTATAATATGGTAAAAAGGAGCTCTTTGGTGTAGAGGTTAAAGCTCTCGGCTGCTAACGGAAAGGTTGGTGGTTTAAACCCACCAGCAGCTCCAGGGGAGAAAGATGTGGCAGTTTGCTTCCATAAAGATTTACAGCCTTGGAAGACCAACAGGGCAGTTTTACTATTAGCTGTGAGTTGGAATTGAACAGACGGCAATAGGTATAATATGCTAGACTTTATGAGTATTTCAAAATGTCTACAATTGTGTTTTGTGACTGTTAAAAATGATTAATAATATCTTTTAAAAATAATAAAAGGTCAAATTACATCTTCTTTGCAAAAAAAGGATGGAGTTTTTTAAACATAATGTTAATACGTATATATATCTATATTCTTTGCCATCGAGTCAATTCCTACTCATAGTGACCCTTTAGGACAGAGTGGAACTGACCCATAGGTTTTCAAAGCAGAGGCTGGTGGATTCAAATTGCAGACCTTTTTGTTAGCAGCTGAGCTCTTAACCACTGTACCACCAAAACTCTCTCTCTCTGTCTGTCTCCATGTATTTCAACACATAGTATTGCATTTGATTCTTTTGAGAGGACTTTTTTTTTTTTGTGAAGAACTATGAATTGTGAAATTATGATCTACAGTTATTGACTAAATATGAATGAAGGGCTTCTACTCATGTGGTTGTATAAAACTACTAGAAAATATACACGGGAAGATAAAGAAACTTACCAGTCACTGATTTATCCTCAATGTATAGAAAAATGCCAGGCACAAGGTGTATTCCTGGTAAATATTTGCTGAATGAAAACATTTAATGACTGAATAAATATTTTTCTCATATATTCACTTATGCTCTTAACTTCTTTATATTTGTGGATCCTCTTCCAAGCTGTAATGATTAAGCTTGGGATTTAAAATGAATTTTGTTTATGAAAAGATTGTGCTTGATGACAGATGAAAAGACTTGAGAAGTCATGAATGAAAGGTTGCTACTAATACAACTGTCTAAATCTACTAGAATATGCATATTGCAAGATGCTTACATGTCTTTTTCACTGATTCTTTCACATGGCTACTCTAGGACCTAATGAGGCATTTTCACATGAATGCAAACCTAGAGCAGCAAATCATATCTTACATTGTATCTCAATATAGTTTGCAACTCTAAAGACACTAATTTTTATTTAAAAGCATGTTGTTATTAAACTCAGTATGCTAGTAAAGTGCATTAAGCATATTATAAATACTACTAATGACTAACTTGTGTAAACAGTAGATAAAGGTTATCAACTGAAAATATTTAGTTTTTTTTCATTTCCTATGCCCGAACCGATTTCACTGCCACTCCTCTGTCAGTTTGTCGTGCTATGGTAGCTTGCTTGTAGCTGTAAGGATGAAAACTATGCCACCAGTATTTCAAATACCAGCAGGATCACCCATGGTGGACAGATTTCAGCAGAGCTTCCAGACTAAAACAAACTGGGAAGAAGGACCTAGCAATGTACTTCTGAAAAAACTGGCCAGTGAAAACCTTATGGACAGCAGCAGAACATTGTCTCATATAGTGCCAGAAGATGAGTCCCTTAGATTGGAAGGCACTCAAAATACAAATGTAGAAGAGCTGTCTTCTCAAAGTGGTGTCGACATTAAGGGCAAGGCTAGAGTGGAGCTTTAGGGACCTTCATTTGCTAATGTGACATGACTTAACATAAGAAGAAACAGCTACAAACTTCCATTAATAATCAGAATGTGGAATGTAGGAAATACAAACCTAGGAAAACGGGAAGTCATTAAAAATGAAATAAAACACACAAAGTTTGATATCACAAGCCCCCACAGTACAACAAACTGACAGACGTGTAGGGGGAAATGGACTGGTATTGACCATTTTGAATTGGACAGGCATATAGTTTACTATGCTGGGAATGACAAATTGAAGAGGAATAGTGTCAAGTTCTTTGTCAAAAAGAACATTTCAAGATTTATCCTGAAGTACTATGATATCAGAGATAGGATAATATCAATAGGCCTTCAAGGAAGACCAGATAATACGACTATTATTCAGATTTACGCACTGACCACTAATGCCAAAAGTGAAGAAATTGAAGATTTTTACCAACTCCTGCAGTCTGAAATTGATCAAACATGCAGTCAAGATGCACTGATAATTGCTAGTGATTGGAATGCAAAAGTTGGAAAAAAAGAAGGATCGGTAGTTGGAAAATATGGCCTTGGTGACAAAAATGAAGCCAGAGATCACATGAAAGAATTTTGCAAGACCAACGACTTATTCACTGCAAACATTTTTTTCAACAACATAAGCAGTGGCTATACACATGCACCTGGCCAGATGGAACACACAGGAATCAAATCTACTACATCTGTGGAAAGAAACAATGGGGAAGCTCAATGTCATCAGTGAGAACAAGGCCAAGGGCCAACTGCAAAACAGACCATCAACTGATCATCTGCAAGTTCAAGTTGAAGCTGAAGAAAATTAAAACAAGTCTACAAGTGCCAAAGTACAGCCTTGAGAATATCCCACCTGAATTTACACACCATCTCAAGGATAAATTTGACATAGTGAACACTAATAACCGAGGACCGGACAAGTTGTGGGATGATATCAAGGACATCATACACGAAGAAAGCAAGAGGTCATTAAAAAGACAAGAAAGAAAGAAAAAACAAAAATGGATGTCAGAAGAGACTCTGAAACTTGCTTTTAAAAGTAGAGTAGCTAACGTGAAAGAAATGATAAAAGAGTTGAACAGAAAATTTTGAAGAGCAACTTGAGAAAAAAAAAGTATTATAATGACATGTGCAAAGACCTATTAAGAAAACCAAAAGAGAAAAACATGCTCAGCATTTCTCAAGCTGAAAGAACTGAGGAAAAAATTTAAGCCTTGAGTTGCAATACTGAAGTATTCTCTGGGAAAAATATTGAGTGACACAGGAAGTATCAAAAGAAGATGGAAGAAAAACACAAAATCACTGTACCAAAAAGAATTGGTCAACATTCAAACATTTCAGGAGGTAGCATATGAATAAGAACCTATGGTACTAAAGGAAGAAGTCTAAGATGAACTGAAGGTATTGACAAAAACAAGGCTCCAGGAATTGACAGAATACCAACTGAAATATTTCACCAAACAAATGCAACCCTGGAAATGCTCACTTATCTATGTCAAGAAATTTGGAAGACAGTTACTTGGCCAACCTGGAAGAGATCCATATTTGTGACCATTCCAAAGAAGGGATGATCCAGTGGAATGCAGAAATTATCAAACGATATTATTAATATCACATGCAAGTAAAATTAACCTGAAGATAATTCAAAAGATGTTGCAGCAGTACATCGACAGGGAACTGCCAGAAATTCAAGTTGAATTCAAAGACGATGTGGAATGAGGGATATTGCTGATGCCAGATAGATTTTGACAGAAAGCAAAGAATACCAGAAAGATGTTTACCTGTGTTTTATTGACTGTGGAAAAGCATTTGACTGTGTGGATCATAACAAATTATGAATTACATTGTGAAGAATGAGAATTCCAGAGCACTTAATTGTGCTCATGTGGAAGCTGTTCATAAACCAAGAGGCAGTCATTCAAACAGAGTAAGAGGATACTGCATAGTTCAAAATCAGGAAAGATGTGTGCCAGGGTTATATCCTTTCACCATACTTATTCAATTTATATCCCAAGCAAATAATCTGAGAAACTGGACTATATGAAGAAAAACACGGCATCAAGATGGAGGAAGACTCATTAACAACCTGCAATATGTAGATGGCACAACTTTGCTTGCTGATAGCGAAGACGACTTGAAGCACTTACTGGTAAAGATCAAAGACCATAACCTTTAGTAGGGATTACACCTTAACATAAAGACAACAAAAATCCTCACAACTGGACCAATAAGCAACATCATAATAAAAGGAGAAAAGGTTGAAGTTATCAAGGATTTTGTTTTACTTGGATCCACAATCAATGCCCATACAAGCAACAGTCAAGAAATCAAAGGACATATTGCATCGAGCAAATCTACTGCAAAAGACCTCTTTAAAGTGCCTGAAAAGCAAACATGTCACCTTGAGGACTAAGGTGCACCTGATTCAAGCCACGGTATTTTCAACTGCCTCATACGTATGCAAAAGGTGGACAATGAATAAGGAAGATCAAGGAAGAATTGATGCATTTGAATTATGGTGTTGGCAAAGAATAGTGAATATACCATTAACTGCCAAAAGAACAAACAAATATGTCTTGGAAGAAGCACAGCCAAAATGCTCCTTAGAGGCAAGGATGGCGAGACTATGTCTCGCATACCTTGGACATGTTATCAGGAGGGATCAGTCCCTGGAGAAGGACATCATGCTTAGTAAAGCAGAGGGTCTGTGAAAAAGAAGACCCTCAATGAGATGGATTGACACAGTGGTTGCAACAATGCGCTCAAATACAGCAGCGATTGTTAGGATGGCACAGGACAGGGCGGTGTTACTTTCTGTTGTGCTTGCGGTCGTTATGTTGTGAGTGGAAATCTACTCAACGGCATCTAACAACCACAATAACAACAGATTTCATAGTATTCTCTAGGTAATAATTAATTTTAGCTGTCATCTTGTTTTTTTCTTCTGAAATTAAAACAGAAGATACATGTTTTGAGGGAATGATTTAACATATTAATAAATGAAGTGACACCATCAAAATTATAAAATAAGAGCCATATAGTTCAGTCTTGTCTGTGCCAGTCTCTTTTTCTTAAGTGTCCTGCCTTTTCTTTTCCTGTTATTCATCGTATTAATGCAACATAGTTCTTTAAAATTGAGAGGGAACAGCTTATATAGTGTAGAAATAAAAAATCTGTACTTCTAACTTACAAATTCATTTGTCATTTGATTAACTGAGCTCTTTAAAAATGTCCAATTCTGCTGATTCAATTTCAAGAGGAAAATTAAATATATTAATTCCATATTCTTTCCCTGAAGCATTCTTTAATCATCAAAGTGTAAATTTTTTGTTCATTCTGAATGCAATCACACCATAGTACCCATTAAAAATAATGGGGATTACTCATCTAATTTACCATTGACCACATAGAAAATTTTTCCCACAAGGGTCATGAAAGACATAAAACTTACCATGAGAGAGAAATGCTGATAATAGACTGCTTTTCTAGATTTTTGGCACCTGAAAGGAAAGAAAAATTGATACTTTAACAGAGAGTCATTTAACATATAACATAGATATTTCAGAAGATAATTTAGTAAAATATTTTTCTATACAGATAGAAAAAGAAGCAAAGCAGAATTTGAATCAGAGGCCGGTGTAGAAAAAGGAAAAATGAATTGTCGAACTTGAGAGTGAAAAGAAACATAAAATTGCTAAAAGATGTAAACAAGATCAATTATTCTTTAATTTCTTAGGTTAATACTTTTAAACTAATGATTTTTTTTTTTCCCATGCAAGGAAACAATAAAATACCTAGAATGAAAATGCTGCAGGATATAGCCACATACATGGGGACTGAGGAATTTTAGAAAATGATATACTGTGTTGTTACAAAATTAAAGTACCTTCAGTTTGTTTGCCAATGGAGTCCTCCCCACTGTGGGTATTTTCGTAAGCGCGCTACACTATTTTTTTTCTTCTTTATACAGCAACATGTTAAAAAAAAAAAATGGCATTATGGTGCTTAAGAAAATCCCTGGGGGTGGGGGAAGAGGGCGAGATTGGCAAATAACAATAGAAGGCGTGCATTAAGTGCATAAAAATACAGTAATACTTCAATTTGTTTTAAACATTTAGACGCCTGATGTAGAACAGAAAACCACTGATGTTTGTAGATTTCATCTGCAAATACATATGTTTTAAAAAATGAGCACTTTATGCTTAGTTTTCTAGTATAATACAGTAAAATATTAAAATTATCATAACCAGAATTTTAATTAGATTAACATTATCTGGAAATGAGTTAATAGTTATAGTAAGTACAGCCAGTTTTATACTCAGGCTCCAGGTACCTCTGCTTATTCCTTATAACTTTTCCTCAGAGAATAGACATGAATATATTTGCATCAAATTTGTCTAGATTTTACCTCACATCATGCATATTGTCTATAAGATGTAAAGGAAGTAGAATTTATTTATTTTGAACTTTGAATTGATCTAGTTATGTAGGAAGTTGTGGTTAGAATAGGAGATTCAGACTTTTGTTGAAGTAAAAATTTTGAAAATTAAAGCCATCTTGATTGCTTGATTAAAATACAGCTATTTTAATATTATCAGGTGTATCTCTTTTTTCTGTCTAAGGTAAGGATAAACTAATATTTTAAAACTGCCATGATTCAGAGATACATATTTTATAGAGTGCACTTTTCAATAAAAGTCATTCCAAGAGTTAAATGTGCAATTTGGTGTATTTCACCATTGTCCTCTCTATACTTATTTATGAGTTCACAAGAAATTAATCATACATTCAATTTTAATACATGTTTAAGTTATGGAAAAAATCGGTTATCCTTTGGCCTTCAGAATTTCTACAAGTCTATATAAATTTTCTTATTTTGGTACACAAAATACTGACATATCTGAATTCTTCTCTTTCCTATTCATTACTTCAACTTAGTGCTGCTCCAACAGAAATACCACAAGTGGATGGTTTTAACAAAGAGAAGTTTATTTCCTTACAGTAAAGTAGGCTAAAAGTCCAAATTCAGTGTGTCAGCTCCAGGGGAAAGCTTTCTCTCTCTCTTGACCTTCTCATCAGTGTTCCCCCGGACTAGGAGCTTCTCGGCACAGGGACCCCAGTCCAAAGGATGCGCTCTGTTCCTGGCACTGCTTTCTTGATGGTACGAGGTCCCTCTGTCTCACTGCTCACTTCTGTCTTTTATATCTCAAGAGATTGCCTCAGGACACAATCCCATCTTGTAGACTGAGTCCTGCCTCACTAACACAAATGCGGCCCATCCTCCCTCATTAACATCATAGAGGCAGGATTTACAACATATAGGAAAATCACACAGTACAGGGAATCATGGCCTAGCCAAACTGATACACACATTTTTTGGGGGACATAATTCAATCCATGACATTCCACCCTTTCGCCCCCCAAAAATCACATCCTTGCAACATGCAAAACATATTCACCCCATCATATCACAGCCAAAGTCTTAACTCTAAAACCAAAATCCAAAAATTCCTCTTTATCTGTGAAATCTGGAATACAAGTTATCTGCTTCCAAAGGTACAATGGCAGAACAGGCACAAGCTACATACACATTTCCATTACAAATGGGAGAAACTGGAGGGAAAGAAGGCATAATAGGCACCAAGCAAGTTAGCAGAACACATTACATTAGCCCTCAAGGCTTTGAAAATAATCTTCTGTTCTCCGAGACAATTTACACAATGGCCCTGCCCTCCAGACTCTAGGTATTGGCAACAGTCTGGATTTTGAGTGGAGGCCCCTGGCCCTGGGCTTCAGCTCTGCCTTCCAGGCCCAATGGGACAGCAATTCTGCTCCCTTGGCTTTAGGCGCACCATTCTCCCAGTCCATCCGAATGGGTGACTCCACCCTTAGAAGCACCAGAAGCCATTCCTCCACCTTTGAAACCCCTGAGGTCATGGCCATACCTTTTGAGACTGAGGAAGCTTGGCTTCTTGTGTACCTTGTCTCTTCAGCTTCTGCTTCTGTTTCTTGTGTCCTCTTGGCCCTCGGGCCTCATGCCCACACCTGCCCTGCTGGGGCAAGTGTTCCAAAGCTCTGTAGCTCCACCAGTAAGTACCTGGAGGCACCCCACTCCACCAGGAAGCCTCCTGCGCACAGGCACTCAGTTCTCTCGCTCCGTGGGTCGGCTCCAGCGCTGTCTCACACTGGTCTCCTGGTTCTGCTGCTGTTGGTTCTCTGCTGTTGCTGGTCCTTTGTTGCTGTCACTGCTCTATCCATTGACAGTTTCAAAACCGTTTCCACATTTTAGGTATCTGTTAGAGCAGCCCCCCACTCCCGGTACCAAATTCTGCTTTAGTCACCTAGTGCTGCTCCAACAGAAATAACCACAAGTGGGTGGTTTTAACAAAGAGAATTTTATTTCCTTACAGTAAAGTAGGCTAAAAGTCCAAATTCAGGGTGTCAGCTCCAGGGAAAGGCTTTCTCTCTCTTGACTTTCTCATCAGTGTTCCCCCAGACGAGGAGCTTCTCGGTGCAGGGACCCCAGTCCAAAGGACACGGTCTGCTCCTGGCACTGCTTTCTTGATGGTATGAGGTGCCCCTGTCTCACTGCTCCCTTCTGTCTTTTATATCTCAAGAGATTGCCTCAGGACACAATCCAGTCTTGTAGATTGAGTCCTGCCTCACTAACACAACTGCCACCCATCCTCCCTCGTTAACATCATAGAGGCAGGATTTACAACATATAGGAAAATCACATAATACTGGGAATCATGGCCCAGCCAAACTGATACACACATTTTTGGGGGGACATAATTCAATCCATGACAATTATCAGTGTTGGGTAGACTTACTTTGAAACTTTGGAATAATATCTTAGACAAAAGACCACTGCATCATACTTGGTAAGAGTCTACCCTCCTAAAAAAAAAAATCAGAAACCATAATTTAATTAACTTGAAGGAGTCACCTCACACAATGATATCATCCCACTTTGCATATAACCCATTGACAACTTAAATGAGCCTACCTTTAATTCTTTAATACCTAGTTTTAGTCATTGCTGTTTTTATTGCTAGTGTTGAAGGCATCATTGTATTCCCAATCATTCTTTTTTATCTGTTCCCCTCAAATTTCTAATTTTGTAATGTCATTTGAATACATCCCCTTTACAAGCCACTAACAGTCCAGGTTTGTATCTTGTTTTGCCTGACGATTATAACAGGCCTCCCTGTCTGCATGTACTTGCCTTTCCACCCACCTTTTACACAAAAATCCTCAATTAACTTTTTAAAGCACAATACAAATCACTGCTCTTTTCTGCTAAAAAACCATTCTGGTACATTATTACCTAAATTTATGGAGACACTTCTCAATTGGGCCCTCCAACCTACCTTCCAAACTAATTTTCTACTACATATTTCCATGCACCACACAACCCAGGTTAATCATTTTATACCTAAAATTCATGAATGTGTAGGAATCCAAGATTTTTGTTTCTTCATCATGAAATGCTCTTCTTCTTTTACTCTTTCTCAAAATTACACTAATTCTTAATATCTGGATTAAAAGTTTTGTTTCCTGATGCAGTTAGTCGTTATCCCAAATGGAATTAATCATAGCTTCCTGAATTTCATCATGTTCACACAACACTCCGCCCTATTTTATGCCACCTGATATAACATCCAATTGTTTACTTACCTGTGGAGTCTGCTGGATTTCCAAATCTTGGAGGGGTAGCACGTTTTTATTCATTGATACTCCCTGAGTACTTTCCAGGATGCAGTGTGTAGTGTAGGCAGTCAGTAATTGCTCATTGTTGACAATAAATTCTTTCTACATTTTGAACCAGTCCTACAGAGTATCATTTTGCATCCATGTTACCTGACATTCAATGTTTAATTTAAACAGGAAATTAGAAAGCAAATTTTGCAGGTGAAAGCTAAAGAAACCATAGCAATATCTTTATATTTTATTTCATATCTCAATAAATAATAGACATTTTGTCTACATTATTTCACTTTCTTAGGTTGACTTCATGTTTAGAATGAACAATAATGTATTCTCCTTTAGTAATGATTTTGCTTAAACAAACGAACAAAAGGTGAGGAGGTGATCACAATTTGGAAATATAATAAAAATTTCCTTAAAGAACTTATTACTTAAAAGGGTAATGCTAGTTCAGTTAGTTAAAACTTTTCTGTGCCCATGAGGACAGAACTTTCTTTTATCCCTTAACTTACTAGTATTACCACTTGAAACCCAGTTTCATAAATGCCCTTAGGCTTTAAAATACATTTTCCTTTCAGGAAATAAGATTAAAAAATAAAACTTTATTTTCTTTCCTTCTAAATGTTGTTTAAAGTTTTAATTTTTTACCGTATCAATTATATTACATAATCAAATATCAGAAAGTAAATATAACCAATGCCTTCTCATCCTGATTTTTGTAATTATTTTTTATAATTAAAGGCTTTGACTTTCTCATGTACTCTTAGGAGACACAAAAAATATATTTTGTATAAACTAAAACCAACAAACAAAGGATCAAAATAAACTCAATTAATCAGTTTAATTACGCTGACTCTATTACCTAATCCAAGGGAGTTACCATTGATGAAGACATTTTACCCTGATTAAACATGTACCCACTAAACTATATCATTAGTCCCGTGTGTATTTTCTTGAAAATTAAGTGCAGACGTGTTACTTCATAATTATGGAATAAACCAGTTTTTAAAATGAAGAAAAAGATGAGGGTGAGAACATATTCTGAAAATGAAAATTGCTTTTTCTATTAGTCTAGGAAAGCACATCACATGAATATCAGTCACATCCTCTCCTGGTTTAATGTCTATGTATTTCATGTATTATTAAATTATTCATTGCATATAAAATGTATTTTTGTTTATCTTAAAAATATTCACTTTGGATCTATCTTCAAATTGTTATGATAATAACCCATTGCCATCGAGTCAATTCTAACTCATAGAGACCCTGTAGGACAGAGTAGAACTGCCCCATGAGGTTTCCAAGGAGTGGCTGGTGGATTCAAAATGCCAACCTTTTGGTTAGTGGTCAAACTCTTAACCACTGCACCACCAGGGCTCCAATGTTATAATAATAGTATTTTAATATTAGTGAACAAAACAAATCATAATTAAAATTATACGTTAGTATACTAGGTCTAATATTTATTGTATTTTTCCTCATTAAAAAGTCATTTTTTTAAAATAACTAATTAAACACATTTTTATGTTCCGTTATTCTAGGATGAATGATGGGGACTTGATTCACTATTTTTTCTCTGAAGGAAATTCCTTACTATCTTGCTTCAATATCAGCTATACCTGCCTAAAGTAATAAGAGATTATTGTTAAAATAAATAATGTATTTACTGGAATCATCAATTCTCTAAAAAATAAAATTAGTTATTTCTTTTATCTTAGAAAAAAATATTTTCCTTCTAAAATCCTCTGATGGGTCTTCCTCTTGTATAAACACCAATAGTAGATGGCTCAGTGTCTCATCTGCTGTCCTAAGAATATTATTCAGTTTCAGGGCAGGTGGCTGAATGAGGAAACAAATACTTTTATAGTTGTAGATGTCATTTTCCTTTCATTTAACAGCAATGGTATCCTATCAGATTTTCTTAGATTCTGTACATTGAGTAAGTCTATATGAAAAAGACTTTTTTTTTTTTTTACATGGTTTTGAATTCTAAATTCTAAAAACCTTCTGATAGTTTGGATGATTTTGAAATTTATAAATCATTTGATGGTCTGTGCTGTCTAATACCTTAGCCATGAGACTCATGTGGTCATTTAAATTGAAATCAAATAAAGTTAAAAAAATTTAAAAATTGATTCCTTGGTCACACTAGCCACAGGTGAAATGCTCAGCACCTACATGAGGCTAGTGGCTACCACTGGTCAGCACAGATTATAGAGCATTTCCACCATTGCAGACAGTTTTGTTGAATAGTGCTTATACCAGTTAAATGGGAGGGTGGAGTGCAAATCCTTCCTTTAACATTTTACCGCACTTACATAACTCAGACTTAATTTGCAAGAACACCATCTCTTTTAGTAAAATTTTTAAAAAGAACAATTCCCTCCCCTCAAAATGAGAAAAATGAAGCAAATGGTAACAGTAACAATAAATTTCCATAAACAATGGGAATCACCTATTTGAGTTCCCTCTTCTTCAGTACATATGAGATCTACAGTTAAATGTGTATGCTCTTCCAGATAAATTTTAGAATGTTTGGCAAGTACCCCAACTTTCTCAACCAAGCTAGTATGATTGGATGTCTGGATTGAATTGTGTTGGCCCAAAATATGTGTTGTAAATCCTAATCCCTATACATGCGGATGTAATCCCATCTGAGAATAAGGTTTTCTTTGTTATGTTAATGAGGTCATATCAGTGTAGGAAGTGTTTTAAGCCAATCACTTTTAAGATATAAAAGGAGCAGATTAGGCACAGAAACAAAGACAAATGGTGAAAAAAGATGCCGTGTGAAGATCCTCAAGGAACCGAGAGCCAGAAGCTGAAAGAGACAAAGCTCTTCCTCCAGAAAACAGAGAGAAAGAAAGCCTTCCCTTGAGCTGGTGCCCTGAATTCAGTTTATAGCCTCCTAAACTGTGAGAACATGAATTTCTGTTGGTTAAAGCGACCCACTTGTGGTATTTCTGTTACAGTATCACTAGATAACAAGACACTGACCTTTGAGCACCAGTAGCATGCTTTTAAAACATATCTCCAGTTCCTCTTTGTCATCGGCTTGCTTCTGTATGAAGCCTGGAGAGAGAAGAGACAGTGCTCACCCACTGCCCTGTCCTCATCAAAGTGACTTTTTCTCATCTGGTAAATGTCACTAAAAAATCATGATTAAAGGATGAGATGAATTGAAGTATCTTTGGAAATTATTTAACATTCTAATCCTTCTTCATCTCCAAGAAATGGCAATATGTGAGTTTGGAACAGTTTCTGTATCCCTCAATGTCAGGCTGTCAACTGTATCTTCTCAATGCTGACAGAACACCATCAACCAATACCCCTCACTATGTCCTCCTACATCTAGTTGGTTGCTTCTCATCTGCAGTTAACTGGAAAAATGAATAACCCAACTTTTTAAGATTTTCAGGCAAAATTGAGCCTCCAAGTGGGAGCTTAATAGCCAGCCTTTATTTCAGGGGATGTGTATGTCCTTTTAACTTGTTCAGATGTTTTAATCACTTCCACATGTTTTCTTGTCTTCCAGAAGGTTTAGGGTGTTGGGCGTATGTCCTGGAGTTAAAATAATGTCCTATATTAGAAGCTTTTTAAGCAAGTACCTGAAAAAAATAAAATCTCTTTAAAGTCAGCAGCTTGTTAGACCTTGGAATTTTTAAAAAATTTCTCCAGAATCTCAAATTCTCTCAACTGCCTAAAGAGGAGGCCTGGCACGAATATTGGTAACTATCACGTAACTGATCAATGTGACTTCACTTTAACTTCCATACACTTGTTTGATCTGTACTAAAACCCTACAATGTGAGTAAAGCTTGAGTTTACAGATAAGAATGCTCAACCTCAAAAAGGTTCTATTACCCCAAATCACACATATAACTAAGAAATGGAACTTAAATTTGAAACCAGATTTTTGGTAGTCTGGGGCCCATATATTTTTACAATCCTAACTTGTTTCAAGATAAAATTCTAGGCCAGCAGAAAGGTTGCCAGGGGGGAGTCTTTTATCATAAGATCACATTTTATGTAAGTGAATATTCTAGATAAACATAGTTTGTCCTCTCAGGTTCCAAAGATTCATCTTAACTTTTTTTTTTTTTAATAGAAATTCTTGTGAAAAAGCAGAGTACATTTCACTTCCTTCTTCAGCAGAGGACATAGCACATAATGTAGTTGTTTTCTTGATGACTCATCACCATCATTATGTATCTCCATTCTTGTTCTATGCTAAACACACAGCATATTTCTGCATATGCTTAGGAATTTTTTTATCCCTCAATGTCAGGCTGTCAGTGGCAACTTCTCAGTGCTGTCAGGATGCCTTTAACCAACACCCCTCACTACCTCCACCCACATCGAGTTTATTGCTTTTAATCTAACCAAAGTTTCTAATCTGCAGTAAACTGAAAAAAGAGATAATCCAACTTTTTAAGATTTACAAGCTAAATAGAGCTCTGGAGGCATACAGCTCTGGAAGCATAAAGGTTTACTTTAGTTTCAAAGTCCTGAGGTCCCTGGGTGGTGCAAATGGTTTGCACTCCAATACTAACTTAAAGGTTGGAGGTTTGAACCACATAGTGGCACCACAGAAGAAAGGCTTGTCAATCTGCTGCCTTAAAAACTACAGCCAAGAAAACCATATGGAGCAGTTGTACGTTGTAACGCATTAGGCTCCATGAGTCAGAATCGACTCAACTACCAGTGGGTTTGGTAGTTCCTTTTATGTTTTTCAAATATTTTATATACTTTCACATGTTTCACTGCCTTCCAGGGAATTTTTGGAAATGGGCATATGACCTGGAATCATACAGATGTAACTTAAAAAGAAAAATGCTCTTCCAATGCAATTTGCGCTGTGTTGTTGTTGTTGTTGTTGTTAAGTGCCATCCAGTTGGTCCCGACTCACAGCGACCCTGTGCACAACAGAATGAAACACTGCCCAGTCCTGCTCCATGTTCACAATCATTGCTATGCTTGAGCCCATCGTTGCAGCCACTGTGTCAATCCTTCTCGTTGAGGGTCTTCCTCTTTTTTGCTGACCCTCTACTTTACCAAGCATGATGTCCTTCTCCAGGGACTGATTCCCCCTGAAAACATGCCCAAATTATGTGAGACATAGTCTCGCCATCCTTCCTTCTAAGGAGCATTCTGGTGGTACTTCTTCCAAGCCAGATTTGTTCATTCTTTTGGCAGTCCATGGTATATTCAATATTCTTCACCAGCACAACAAAGACATTAATTCTTCTTTGGTCTTCCTAATTCATTGTCCAGCTTTCACATGCATATGAGGCAATTGAAAACACTATGGCTTGGGGCAGAAGCACCTTAGTCCTCAAGGTGACATCTTGCTTTTTAACACTTTAAAGAGGTCTTTTGCAGCCAATTTGCCCAATGCAATGTGTCTTTTGATTTATTGACTGCTGCTTCCATGACTGTTGATTGTGGATCCAAGTGAAATGAAATCCTTAACAACTTCAATCTTTTCTCTATTTATCATGATGTTGCTTACTGGTCCAGTTGTGAGGATTTTTGTTTTCTTTATGTTAAGGTGTAATCCATACTGAAGGCTGTGGTCTTTGATCTTCATCAGCAAATGCTTCAAGTCTTCTTCACTTTCAGCAAGCAAGGTTGTGTCAGCTGCATAACGCAGGTCATTAATGAGTCTTCTTCCAATCCTGATGCCCCATTCTTCTTCATAAAGTCCAGCTTCTCAGATTATTTGCTCAGCATATAGATAAATAGGTACGGTGAAAGGACACAACCCTAACGCACACCTTTCCTGACTTTAAACCATGCAGTATCCCCTTGTTCTGTTAGAACGACTGCCTCTTCATCCATGTACAGATTCCTCAGGAGCACAATCAAGTGTTCCAGAATTCCCATTCTCTGCAATGTTATCCATAATTTGTTATGATCCACACAGTCAAATGCCTTAGCATAGTCAATAAAACACAGGTAAACATCTTTCTGGTATTCTCTGCTTTTAGCCAGAATCCATCTGACATCAGCAATGATATCCCTGGTTCCACATCTTCTTCTAAATCGAGCTTGACTTTCTGGCAGTTCCCTGTCAATATATTATTGTAGCCATTTTTTGGATTATCTTCAGCAAAATTTTGCTGGCATGTGATATTAATGATATTGTTTGATAATTTTGCATTTGGTTGGATCACCTTTCTTGGGAATAAGCATAAATATGGATTTCTTCAAGTCAGTTGGGCAGGCAGCTGTCTTCCAAATTTCTTGGCATAGACGAGTGAGCACTTCCAAAGCTGCACCCATTTGTTGAGACTTCTCAGTTGGTATTCTGTCAATTCCTGGAGCCTTGTTTTTTGCCAATGCCTTCAATGCAGCTTGGACTTCTTCCTTCAGTACCATTGGTTCCTGATCATATGCTACCTCCTGAAATGATTGAACGTCGACCAATTATTTTTGGTATAGTGACTCTGTGTATTCCTTCCATCTTCTTTTGATGCTTCCTGCGTTGTTTAATATTTTCCCCATAGAATCCTTCACTGTTGCAACTTGAGTCTTGAATTTTTTCCTCTGTTCTTTCAGCTTAAGAAATGCTTAGTGTGTTCTTCCCTTTTGGTTTTCTATCTCCAGGCCTTTGCACATGTCATTATAATATTTTATTTTATCTTCTCGAGCCGCCCTTTGAAATCTTCTGTTCAGCTCTTTTACTTCATCATTTTTTCTTTTTGCTTTAGCTACCCACTGCTCAAGAGTAAGTTTCAGAGTCTCTTCTGATACCAAATTAGGTATTTTCTTTCTCTCTTGTCTTTGTAATGACCTCTTGCTTTCTTCATGTGTGATGTCCTTGATGTCATTCCACAACTCGCCTGGTCTTTGGTCTTAGTGTTCAATGTATCAAATCTATTCTTGAGATGGCCTCTAAATTCAGGTGGGATATACTCAAGATCGTATTTTGACTCTTCTGAACTTATTCTAATTTTTTTCAGCTTCAGCCTGAACTTGTATATGAGTAATTGATGGTCTGATCTGCATTTGGCTCCTGGCCTTGTTCTGACTGGTGATATTGAGCTTTTCAATCATCTCTTTCCAAGATGTAGTTAATTTGATCCCTATGTATTCCATCTGGTGAGATTCATGTGTATAGTCACCATTTATGTTGGTGAAAAAAGGTATTTGCAATGAAGAAGTTGTTGGTCTTGCAAAATTCAATCATGCGATCTCCAGCATCATTTCTATCACCAAGGACATGTTTTCCAATTACTGATCGTTCTTCTTTGTTTCCAACTTTTGCATTCCAATCACCAGTAATTACCAGTGCATCCTGATTGCATGTTTGATCAATTTCAGACTGCAGAAATTGGTAAAAATCATTTTTTTCATCTTTGGCCTTAGTGGTTAGTGTGTAAATTTGAATAATAGTGGTATTAACTAGTCTTCCTTGTAGGCATATTGATATTATCCTATCACTGACAGTGTTGTACTTCAGGATAGATCTTGAAATGTTCTTTTGATGATGAATGCAATGCTATTTCTCTTCCTGCTATTATTCCTGGCATAGTAGACTATATGATTGTCTGATTCAAAATGACCAATACCAGTCCATTTCAGTTCACTAATGCCTGAGATATCAATATTTATAAGTTCCATTTCATTTTTGACAATTTCCAATTTTCCTAGATTCATATTTTGTACATTCCACATTCCAATTATTAACGGAGATTTGTAGCTATACACACAAAAATGTATACAAATGCTTTGCATTTATTGCATTGATGACTATTATATTGAACGTTATAAGGTAAAGAATTTTGCATTTAATCTACCAGTAACCAGTTAAAGGAATTCAACCTCATTTACTTCATCTCCTGAAATTTAAAATGAATAAAATACTTTTAGCAGTAATATACTTATCCTATGTCATGGACTGAATTGTGTCCCCCAAAAATATGTGTATCAATTTGGCTAGGCCATGATTCCCAGTATCGTGTGATTGTGCACCATTTTGTCATCTGTTGTAATTTTCCTATGTGTTGTAAGTCTTATCTCTATGATGTTGATGAGACAGGATTATCAGTAGTTACATTAATGAGGCAGGACACGAGCTACAAGATTGGACTGTGTCTTGAGCCAATCTCTTTTGAGATATAAAAGACAGAAGTGAGCAGAGAGACATGGTGACCTCATACCACCAAGAAAGAAGCACCAGGAGCATAGCACTTCCTTTGAACTCAGGTCCCTGCTCTGAGAAGCTCCTAGTCCAGGAGAAGATTGATGACAGGGACCTTCCTCCAGAGCTGACACAGAGAGAAAGCCTTCCCCTGGAGCTGATGCCCTGAATTTGGACTTCTAGCCTACTAGACTGCAACAGAATAAACTTCTGTTTGTTGAAGTCAATCCACTTGTGGTATTTCTCTTACAGCTGTGCTAGATAACTAAGACATCCTATAATTTAAATTACCTTCTAGGTGACTAAGTTCTCTAATATGTATCTCTCCTTAAAATTAGATGTACTTTAAGAATGACCTGTGAATTAAGTCATCTTGGGAAACTTTTTGGGCCAATTTGAATTTTTCAGAGTCTGGCAAATATATGTGATACATAAGCACCTTCTAAAATATTTATTTTCTATCTTTTTTCACTTTTACTATTATTCTTAATTAAAAATAATTTTCATATTATTGTAAAAATTCAAATATTAATGAAATATATAACTTAAAAATGGAAGCACTAAATATTCCATACTGAAATGATAAGCATTGCTAATAATAACATTTAATATTAATTTTCTAAAAATATAAACTAAACAGGAATACTTCTGAATATAATTATAATTTCTCATTTATCTCTGTTTATTGACTAAGAAAATAAGAAATGGATGTATGACATGGAGACATACAGGTTTAAAAACCAACTATGCTGCCTTTAATATCAGAGAATCACTTGTGCTTATTCATTTAAAAAGAAATACTTTTTCATTTTAATTGAAGAAAAAAACTTGAGAAGTTTAGATAAGTCTTTCTTTGAATTGGGACGTAGACTCTCTCTTAAAGCCTACAAAATAAGATTCATATACTTGGAGTGAGAGGTTTACCCCAGGATAGATTATATCAATTGTCAAAAACCTAAATGAACAAACACCAAAAATTAGTGTTATAGAATATATTTATTGTGAGTAGATATGATATGAATTGGGCAGCGTCAACCAGAGGATATACGGAAGGTGCTTGAACTGGAGATAGTAAAAGCAGGTTATACAGCTGGGTCCCGGCAGGGTAACCTCCTGAGGGTCATTGTAAATTCCTTCCATGTTGGTTTCTCAGAGCACGTTTAGGGCTTCAGGATTAGTCAGTTGTAAAAACAGTCATTAAGGACATGTTATATATCCTAAAATGCAGCTTCCAGTCAGACCTTAGAGTTCCTGCTTCTCGAAACTGGCTGCACATAGATAATTCTCCAAAAAAGCCCAGTGCCTAAGGAAAAACGGTCTCCACTTACTGCTTACTAGGCTATTGTTTGACCTGAAGGTGACTCCAGGAAAACGAGTTTCTTAAAGGCTCAAGGTTCAAAAGGACATCTAAGGGCAAATGGCAATTGTAGGTCACTCCAACTCCATTGACCCAAAAATTTGGATTCCAGGAGAATTAAAACACTTTCTCACACTGCCAATTTCCTGGTTATTATAACAAGATGTTACCTTTGGGGGAAACTAGGTGAAGGGTACATAGAATTTCTCTGCATTATGTCTTACAATTGCATATGAATGTACAAGCATTAAAACAAATTAAAAATATAAATCTTTATGACCCCAAATTCTGGGCAGAAACAGATCAAATTGATCAAAGTTGGTGCAAGAGATAAAAGATTTTTTTCAAGAATGAATCGAAGAGCACACAACTCAAACATGGAAGGACAAGTAAATCGTGAGCTAGTGTGATGACTCGGGTGCTGACACTGAACAAAGCTGTGTTTCAAAAATGGCTGAAATGCCTTTTATTAACTGGGTAACAGTAGAGAATTCACCTAAACCTTTTGAGAGACAGATTATTCAATTATAAATGGTATAAAATAAAGATAATTATGTCTACATCACAGTGTTCTTGTGGGTTTTGTACAAAATAGATAATATAAAACACATATACGTATATAAAACCAAAAGCCCATTGCTGTTGAGTCGATTCCAATTCAGAGCAACCCTGTAGGACAGAGTAGAACTGCCCCATAGGGTTTCCAAGGAGTACCTGGTAGATTCAAACTGCCAACCTTTTGGTTAGCAGCCATAGCTCTTAATCACTACGCCACCAGGGTTTTATATATGTATGTGTGTGTGTGTGTGTGTATATATATATATATATAATTCTAATAAACAGTTGTTATTTCCACTGTTATTAGCAGAAGCAACAGAAGTAGCAGAGGCACTTGTCATGAAGGAGATTTAGTGGTGGTGTGTATGACTCAGTCACTAATAGAGAAAAAAATTTACAGAAGGGAGCCGTAGGATTTACAATTAACACAAAGAATTTGGTATTTGTCTTTGGTTTCTAAGATGGAATCTCTAAAACCCTTGAGATTTCCTGCATGATTGAAATCATTGTTAAGCTAATGAGATGACTCTTGACTGGGGGCTGGTCAGGCCAGAAAGATCCACCAGGTGATATCAGTCTGACATTAGGGGAGGACAGCTGGATGTTGAGTTCAATCAGTCATGCCTAAATAATAAGACCCCAAAAAAGGCTCTGGAAATGGAAGTTCCATAGACTTTCCAGGTTGGTAATCCTCTGAAAGCTTGTTCTTTTGTATGCTTTTTGTTATAATAAAATTGTAATCATAATATAACACTTTCCTGAGTTCTGAGAGTCATGCTAGCTATTTATCAAACCCAAGCGAGTAGTGAAGCCAGCAGAAGTAGAAGGGGCCTGGGGATCCCCAAGCTTATGGCTGGCATACTGAAGGAGTAGATGGACTCAACAGGTCACAAGTCAAGGTGTTTTGGGGGCTCCCAAACTTGCCACTGGCATCTGAAGTCTTGGGTAGACTTCATCGTCTAGAGGACTATACCCTTTAACTTGTGAGATCTGGCCTCACTCTGATGGTGAGGGTCAGAGGAAGAAGTATTACATGTGCAGTTGGTGTCAGAATGGAATGGAACAGAACAGAAAGGACTCACAGAAAGTAAGTGGGAGAAAGAGCCTACTAACTAGGGTATGAAACAGGGAAGAACAGTATTAATAGGAGATTAATAGTCTAGCAAAAGGAGTGAACCTAAATTATAATAGGCATTTATTGATATTTGCCATTTTTTATATTTCTCTTCATAGGGAAGTATTTTCCATGATATCTTAGATGATTTTTCTCATAAAATTATAAATATGGTGGGATTTAGAATAATAATAATACAAATAAACAAAAAATCAAACAAAAAAACTTGCAGTGTCCTATATTGTCTCAACTTGGAGAATACTTGAAGAAATTTGAATATTTATTATATGTTTTTCCAAATTCAACTACTATATGGTTCACTGTAGAAAAAATGTAGTAGAAGAGGTGCTGGACTGGTATCACATGCACTTCAAGTAAGTGAGAATTTGGTGAAGGATGTGTTCAGGTTTATGCACTGAAATTAATGTCTCTGGGACTTTGACTTCCCTTTTCTTCACTAGGCTTTTCATCAAACCCAGTGTTTGGCTTTCCAAGAAGCCTAACCATGTATTTCATCTAATTTCTTATAGAACTTATGAGGATGGAATAATTGCCCCCATAGGAAGAAAGTTTTATTCTAATTATCACTAATTCATGGGTTGTTTTATTCATTAAAAGTTGATTTATTTATTTAATTTTGATTCAGAATAATGCTAGGTTTGAACTAAACACCTAACACTAAGGAACAATATGGAGTCCCTTTATATGAGATGTGATAGTCAAATAGGACAATGAAATCTAGCATTTTATTTCCTTTGTAACCTTGTATTCTAAGAGGAGAACTTTTTAACATAAAATCCTTGTGTTTATATGTTTTCTGATGCAAAATAAACAGATGAGATGGCACAATCTCTCCTTTGAAATGATCCAAAAGTCTGACTGTTACTTGTTTGCCAGTCACTGGATCAAGAAAAACATGATGGATAATAATTGAGTTGGCTATGTTGTGTCTCAGAGAGTAAAACACCAAAAAAATTCTTTTATTGACTACAACGTTGGAAAAATACAAATTCTGAAACTAGTTCACTCCTATCTCTGGAAAACTACAAGGGCTTTGGCAACAATCAATATCAGCTAGCTCCTCTGATTTGTTTTATTAGGCAAATTTTGGAATATCTTTGTTCTTCCTTTGTGTTCAGCAAATTTCATAGCCATACTTCATTTTTACTCATATTTTGCACAGAATCCAGGGTACTTTAACTCATTTTGTGTAGTCAGCAAGAGATCTTTGAAATGTTTTGCTCTCCCCATCCACATTCATTTGACTCATCTCAAATTTTAATGAGCATACAAACCACCTGGGGATCTTGTGAAACTGTAGATACTAATTCAGTGGGTCTGGGATGAGACCTGAGATTCTGCATTTCTAACAAGCTCCCTGATGGTGTCAATGGTCTTAATCTACAGACTACATTTTTAATAGTAAGAGTGGAGATGCTTCCATAACTTATGTTATTATCTGTCCAACTTGGCAAAATTAGACACTCTCCTATTCCAAAGAACATTCCAAATTATGAGTACTTAGTTTCTCATGCTTTCTTTTACTTCAAGGATGAGTGAATGCTTTGTAAGATTATTTTTTTTCCAATGCCAGGTCATGAATCACTAAAATATTTCATATGAAAACAGTTCTTTGATTTAAGGAATCATGTATAGTCAGTGATTGAAACTGAAAAAAAAAGACAAAATTTTATATTAATGAAATAAAGTTCTTATGTCTCTTAGGGAATAATACTTGACTAGCTTTATTCTACTTTATTCTTATTATGTTCAACTAGACTATATTTATAACTCAAAGCAAGAACAAACAAACACAAGAGGAAAACAAACAAAAAATCCACTTCATTGCATTTTATTGCTATCTTAAAGCATGTAAGAAGGATATCTGCAGATGCTGTCTCTACTCTGGGTTCACAGCCTTTGGGTTATATTTCTGAACTGACAGCACCAGGACCTAGGGAAGGAGACTTGTCCTTTCCTTGGGCCTTGCCCCCAGCAGCACATTTGCCAATAAACTGAGAATGTCTTACATTCCCTGTCAGGAAATGAAACTGGACATGCTATTTCAGAAAAGAAAGAAAAAAAATATAGTAGAGCTGCTCCATTTTTCTATTTGTATTTTTAGCAATTAGGGACTCAAATTTATATCAGATATTGTGAAATTCATATCTCAGTTTTTTTAAAAGACAAGATAGAAGAAATTTCTTCACCTATTATTTGTGTTTAAATTTGAAAGGCAATATTTTCTATGGTCCTCAATGAACTTGTCTCTGTTATGCGTTGCATCTTACCTTATGAGTGGCTATTTGGCTTTTCCAAATTGTCAGTCCTTTTCCACTTTACAAGTCATCGCCATTTCAGACTTAAAACAACTTGTTACTCTTAAAAGTTTTTTGAGCATAAGAATAACAAGGTGATGATCTCATTGGGGTTTTTAACTTTAGAAAAACACATTTTAAAACCTTACAGACATGCTAAGAAATATGACTTTGAGTAGACATACACAAGAATTTTTTCAGATACAATCTCATTAATTAGTGATTGCATATAAAATATTAAATGTAATAGGAATATACTGATATATATGTCTTTATTAAAACCACTCTGAAATTGATCAAGCATGCAATCGAGATGCATTGATAATTACTGGTGATTACAATGCAAAACTTAGAAACAAAGAAAAAGGATCAGTAGTTGGAAAATATGACTCTGGTGATAGAAATGATGCTGGAGATAACATGGTAGAATTCTGCAAGAACAATGACTTATTCTTTGGAAATAACTTTTTTCAACAACATAAATGATGACTGTACACATGGACCTCACTGACTGGAATACACAGGAATCAAATCAACTACATCCATGCAAAGAGAAGATGGAAAACTTCAATATCCTCAGTCAGAACAAGGCAAGGGGCATAATGTGGAACAGATCATCAATTGCTCATATGCAAGTTCAAGTTGAAGGTGAAGAAAATTAAAACAAGTCCATGAGAGCCAGTGTATGACCTTAAATATATCTCTCCTGAATTTAAAGACCATCTCAAGAATAGATTTGATGCATTGAATACTAATGGTTGAAGACCAGAAGAGTTATGGGATAACATCAATAACATCATACATGAAGAAAGCAAAAGGTCATTAAAAAGAAAGGAAAGACCAAAAAGGATGAAAGAAGAGACTAAAACTTGCTCTTGAATGTAGCATACCTAAGCGAATAGAAGAAAAGATGAAGTGAAAGAGCTGAACAGAAGATTTCAAAGGGCGGCTCCAGAAGATAAACTAAAGTATTATAATGAAATGTGCACAGATCTGGAATTAGAAAACCAAAAGGGAAGAACACACTCTTCACTTCTCAAGCATAAAAACTGAAGAAAAAATTCAAACTTTGAGTTGCAATATTAAGAGATTTTATGGGCAAAATACTGAATGATGCAAGAAGCATCAAAAAAAAGACGGAAGGAATATACAGTCACTATAGTGGCATAGTAGTTAAGAGCTACGGCCGCTAACCAGAAGGTTGGCAGTTCAAAGCCACCAGGTGCCCCATGGAAACCCTATGAGGAAGTTCTACTCTGTCTTATAGGGGCACTATGAGTCGGAATTGACTCAACAGCAATGGGTTCAGTTTTTGTTTTTTTACCCCTAAAAGAATTGGTTGACTTCAACAATTTCTGGATGTAGCATATGATCAAGAACCGTTGGTAATGAAGTAAGGCATCCAAGATGCATTGAAGGCATTGATGAAAAACAAGTCTCCAGAACTTGACTAAATACCAACTGAGGTGCTTCAACAAATGGATGCAATGCTGGAAGCACTTACCCGTCTATGCCAAAAAATTTGGAAGACGCCTATCTGGCCAACTGACTGGAAGAGATCCATATTCCTGCCCGTTCCAAAGAAAGGTAACCAATGGACTGGAAATTTTTGAACAATATCATTAATACCACATGCAAGCAAAATTTTGCTGAAGATAATTAAAAAACAGCTGTAACTGTATATCGACAGGTATCTGCCAGAAATTCCAGCCGGATTCAGAAGAGGATGTGGAATAAGGGATACCATTGCTAATGTCAGATGGATCTTGCTGAAAGCAGAGAATACCAGAAAGATGTTTGCCTGTGTTTCATTGACTATGCAAAGGCATTTGATTATGTGGATCATAACAAATCATAGATAACGTTGTCAAGAATGGAAATTCCACAGTACTTAATTGTGCTCATGCAGAGCCTGCACATAGACCAAGAGGCAGTAATTCAAGCAGAACACAGGGATACTGCCTGGTTTAAAATTAGAAAAAATGTGTGTCAGCATTGTATCCTGTCATATACTTACTCAATTTGTATGCTGAGCAAATAACATGAGAAGCTGGACTATATGAAGAAGAAGACGGCATCAGAATTGGAGGAAGACTCATTAACAATCTACAATATGCAGATGATACCACCTTAGCGAAGAGAACTTAAAATACTTACTGATGAAGATCAAAGACAACAGCCTTCAGTACAGGTTACACCTCAACATAAAGAATACAAAAATCCAATAAGCAGCATGATAAACAGAAAATATTGAAGTTGTCATGGATTTCATTTTACTTGGCTCCACAGTCAATGGCTACAGAAGCAGCTGTCAAGAAATCAAACAACACATTGCATTGGGCAAATCTGCTGCAAAAGACCTCTTTAAAGTGTTAAAAAGCAAAGATGTCACTTTGAGGACAAAGGTGTGCCTGATCCATGCCATGGTACTTTCAATCGCCTCATATGTGTGTATTGGCTGAGCAATGAATAAAGAATTGACATATTCTAATTACGTTGTTGTCAAAGAATATTCCATGGACTGTTAGAAGAATGAACAAATCTGTCTTAGAAGTACAACCAGAATGCTTCTTAGAACCTAGAATGGCGAAACTTCATCTAGGTTCCTTTGCACATGTTATCAGGAGAGACCAATCCCTAGAGAAGGACATCATGCTTGGTAAAGTAGAGAGGGTTTGCAAAAGAGAGGAAGAACTTCAACGAGATAGACTGACACAGTGACTGTCACAAAGGGCTCAAACATAGCAAAGATTGTGAGGATGGCACTGGACCAGGCCATGTTTCATTCTGTTGTATGTAAGGTTGCTATGACTCAAAACCGACTCAATGGCATCTAATAACATTTAAAACTAAATCGCACTTGCTCTGAGCATTTACTATTTTTGGTGGTAAGAAAGCTATTTAGCAATGTTATAGTGCATTTTAATTTAAAAAATAAAATAAAACAAAGTCCATGCAGCCTCTGAAACTAACTAATTTACTCCTATTTAATTTCTACTTTGGAAGAACATACTCATATATTCAATTAGCCATTCAATATTGACTGAGTTACTGAGTTTTTATGCTGCACATTGAATCTTTCAGGCATCTTAAACTACAGAAGGAGGGTTAAGAGATGGAGAAAATAGGTTATTAGATTAAACAAGCTAAGCAATGTTAAATGACTTTAAAGAAATTGATATGGCTCTAGCAGAATGCAAAAGAGAAATAGATAATTGCTATGAAAAAATCTGAGGAAAAATATCATGCAGCAGAATCTATCTGATTGATTCCCTGAGGAGGGCAGAATATAGATATATTGAAATAAGGAATGTAAAGACTCAGGAAAGAGTATGAAAAAATGATACAGAGACATAAAATTCCATGAGTGGTTCAGAAAACTATGGTAGGATACAGACTGAAGGATGTAAAAATATAATCACCTGATAATTCTAATTTTTCAAGTTGAAGGGCTAGGAAGAGAATGTTACAATTAACTAAAATAGGGAACAAAGAAGGAGAACAAACTTTGGAAGGAGAAGAATGACTCATACATTCCATTATGCTGAATAAGATAATGATTTTTATTTTCTTTTCAGCCCCAGTCAATTTATGACTATATGACAATATCTAAAATGTGCATTTATGATGAATGCCATCTTTTTCCATCTTATGAAACAGCAAATGCAGTTAAGAGTTAGGCAAAATAAACATCCAGAACTTTCTTTCTCTTTCTATTTGGAGTTTGAATAGAAAGTTAATCTTTTATTGGGAATATTAAATCTTCTCTTTTCACTTATCTCCTACTCATCTTATTTCAATTGGTCTATACAAACAGACTCTGATAAGAAGAACCAATACATAATCATCTTTTACACTGTATGTTAATTCTGCCATCTTGCTAGCATCTCATTTGAAAAGGCTGATGGAAGGTATGCAATTTTCTTTTTATTATTATTATTGTTTGAATATGAGAATTTAGTAGCTGTAAGAAACTGAAATAAGATAGTTAAAAAGTTCTCTCTTTGCTTAAAGACTATACTGTCTATTTTAAAAATACTATGCAAGTACTGAATAAAGAATTAGAGTATAAACGTTTTGCAGGGGGTTGGTACATAGGTGATGGGTTCTTTTTGGAATAATTATTTTCCTAGAGAGGAGAGAAAGAAAGATCATCTTTAACTGAATAGTGAGTCAAATGGGATAACCCCTTGAATCATGCTATTTGGTTTGTTTAAGTGCTGTATTAGCAGTTATTAAGAAGCCCTGGCTTCCGCAAATGAAAACCTTATGGATCACAAGGGTCTGTTGTGCATGGGATCACCATGGGTTGAGGGCTGATTGGCTGGAAGATAACAACAACGATAACAAACCAGGAATGAAATATACATATTCTGCAAAGAAAGGGTAAGTATAGTAAGTTGCCCAAAAGATAGAGGAACGTCTAATAACATTGCATGGAAGAAAGCAGATTTGCCATCAGATTGGTCTATCTGCATCCTAGCTTCATCATATTCGAAATGCGTGAATTTAAGAGTTTGTAAATCTTTCCATTTTGATTTCCTTATCTATTAAATGAGGATTAAAATATCTATCTCACAAGGTTATTGTTAGAATTAGAGATATTATGTGTAAAACCTTTCATTTTAATGATCCCAGAGTGGATTTTTAGACCCTGATCCCAGCAGGGTTAGAAAATTAATGCTGTTATCTTATGAACACTCTAAGTAGCACTTGTGATTTACATGGAAAAGCAAGACAAACAAAGCAGGTGTTTTAGAACTAATATGGACATCATTGCTAAAATTTCTTTCTTAAAGACCCCTTTCAGGTCTAATCTCCATAATCTATAAGAAAATCCAACACCTCTACAACAAAAAGACAAATAATCCTATTAAAAAATGGGCAAAGGAAATGAACAGACACTTCAGCAAAGAAGACATTCAAGTGGCCAACAGACACATGAGGAAATGCTTGCGATCACAAGCCATTAGAGAAATGCGAATTAAAACCACAATGAGATACCATCTCACCCCGGCATTACTGGCACGAATCAAAAACACTGGAAATAACAAATGTTGGAGAGGCTGCGGGGAAATCGGAACTTTTATGCACTGCTGGTGGGAATGCAAAATGATACAACCATTTTGGAAAATGATATGGCGCTTCCTCAGAAAGCTAGAAACAGACATACCATTCAATCCAGCAATCCCACTCCTAAGAATATATCCTAGAGAAATAAGAGTCGTCACTCAAATAGACATATGCACACCTATGTTCATGGCAGCATTGTTCACACTAGCAAAACGATGGAAACAACCTCGATGCCCATCAACAGATGAATGGATCAACAAACTATGGTACATACACACAATGGAGTACTATGCAACGAGAAAGAACAACAATGAATCTGTGAAGCATCTCATAACATGGATGAAACTGGAGGACATTATGCTGAGTGAAATAAGTCAATCACAAAAGGACAAACATTGTATGAGACCTCTATTGCAAAAACCCATGAAAAAGTTCACACACAAAATGTAACAATCTTTGTTGGTTACCAGGGTTGGGAGGGGTGGGGGGAGGATAATCAATAGGCAATAGATAAGTGGTGTCTTGGGTGAGGGGTGAGACAGTACACAGTGCAGGGGAAACTAGCACAACTTGTACAAGGAAAGGTCATGGAAGCCCCATAGGCACGTCCAGTTACCTCCAAGGTTCACCATTCAGCCTGGGAGTGGACAGCCCGGTAAAACCAAATGAGACTAACAAGGTACAGGAGTCCAGTGACAAGGGCCAGAAGGCAGAAGGGGACAAGGAAGCTGGTGATAGGGAACCCAGGGTTGAGTAAGGATATTGTTGATGTGTTGTGAGATTGTTAACCATTGTCATAGGGCAACATTTGTAGTAACTGTTAAATGAGAAACTATTTTGTTCTGTGGGCTTTTGTCTTAAGTGAGAATAGCAGCACAATTGGAAGAGCGTGATCAATGTCACTGAACTGTGCATGTAGAAATTTTTGAAATGGTGTATCTTCGGCTATGTGTATTTTCACCAAAAGAAAGGGTTGAGAGGTTAGAGGGTTTACATGTTGTGGGGTTGTTAACCAATGTCATAAAACAATATGTGTACTACTGTTTCGTGAGAAGCTATTTGTTCTGTAAGCCTTCACCTGAAGTACAATAGAAAAAAAGAAAAATAGACCCCTTTCATTATTAGTGACTTGCTACCAATCTAAAATATTTCTTAGCCTGTCATGTATTTCTGTCCACATATAGCTTCACTTTCTTTTCAGAAAGTGCTAACCTGCTGTCCCAAAAAATCAATAACATCGGTTGAACACCTTTTTCTCTAAACACATCTTGTGATTTCCTGGCTGAATGCTATTATTCATGTTCTTCCCTTCTTTCATGATTTGGATGACTCATTATCCTCACCTCCTCTTCTCCAAAACAAAAATATGACCTTTACTATGATGTCTTGTATATTCTTATTCAAGTTATTGTTATCCTTGTCTGAAAATCCATGGTATTATAATGGTCATTTGCCCCTAAATTATGTCTTGACAGGTGACATCTGGTTAAATGCTGTATTATATAACTGACTATTTTTGAACTATCCATGTATACTAGCCTTCTCTTCACAGTTTCAAAGGTCAGCTATACCAATCACTACGAATTTGTGGCTTTGGGAAAATTATTTAACGTAACAATATGTCAAATTTTACAAATTAGAAAACTGAGACCAGAAAAAAACAGAACAACTTGCTCAATGTCATATAATTGTCAGGCTGGGATTCAAACACTTGTCTATTTGTACATACCTGTTGTTGTTGTTAGTTGCCACTGAGTCAGTTCCAACTCATAGTGACCCTATGTACAACAGAACAAAACACTGCCGCGTCCTGCACCATGCTCACAAATCATTGCTGTGCTTGACCCCATCATTGCAGCCACTGTGTCAATCCATCTTATTGGGGGTCTTCCTCTCTTTCCCTGACCCTCTACTATATGTACCTAAGGGCCAACAACAACAACAACAAAAAAACAAGAAGATTCTCAATGAGATAGATTGACACAATAGACATAACAATAGACTCAGACATACCAATGATCATGAACATGGCACAGAACCAGGCAACATTTTTTTCTGTTACATATAAGGCTGCCATGAGTAGGAACTGACTCCACAGTAACTAACAACAATAACAACAACAGAGCTGATGAATTTCAAATCCCTCATTGACTGCTAATAAAAAGAAGATGGATTTTAAATGTATTCATTGGTATTTAAATTCATTAATCCTTGGAAATTTCTTAAAAACAAACCCTTTGCATGAATCACTACTCGAAAAGAAAACTCTCAAAGTACATGATGACTGGCCAGAAATATTTTACACAAGGGATAGCTTTACCTTTGCTACAACGCAGAGAAAAGAAATCATTCTGTGCAGTGAGTACTGATACCAGATACATGGTCAAATGCTAAAGAAAGCACTGCACATTCTGTCAGGGACAAGGGGAAAGAAATTGAGGAAGTGGAAAATAGCATGGCCCTTTTCTCAGATACACCAAAAAGAGGATATCTCAACATGTATTTATTTACACTGAGAAGGGAATAAATCCCTAAAGCTGCATTGTCCAATATGGCAACCACCAGCCACAAATGACTCTTGAGCACTTGAAACGTGGCTAGCCCAAACTGAGATATATTTCAGACACTGGATTACAAAAACTTAGTACAAAAATATGTAAAATGCTTTAATAATAATTTTTAAATATTTATTGCATATTGACAACATTTTGGATATATTGGGTGAAATAAAATATATTAGTTAAATCCTTTCACCTCTTTCTTTTCACTTTTTTTTTTGGGTGACTACTTGAAAATTTTAAATTACATATGAGACTTACATTATATTTCTATTGGACAGTGTTTCCCTAAATATATCTCCAGATTTTAATTTTTCCTCCCATAGGCACATTTGTTGGTTTCTTTTTCTGTTATGAATGCTTCTAAAATGATTTTCATAATTTTTTGCAATAAATAAAATACTCTAAAGCATACACATATCCCTTTGCATTTAGCAGTGTGGATATTACAAACAATCATTTTTTTCTGTTTTCAAAAAAGAGCTACATTGGTTCTAAAAGACCTGTGTTCATTGTCATTACCTCTTGAGCATTATTTCCATTGTTTTTCAATGTTCAGAAAGATTTCTAGTTAGAGGGTTCACAAGATTGGAGTCTCCCAGACCACATTACTTTATGCCAATTTCTCCCACTTTGACTGCTGGAGTTTCTTAGAAGACTTTAATAGTGGTCTTCAGTGATTTTAAGTAAGGGTTACTGTGAAATTCCACGGGAAACTAAGTGTTATGTGATGCACAGACCCTTGAAACATAATTCACTGAATCAAATTTCTAGCTAAATAATAATAAATTCCCACCAATAGCCTGGATTTAGATTCAGATTGTAAACACACTTTAAAGAAGCCTACCCAAAAAATCCTCCCCATACTTTGCAATTAAATGCAGTTTAACGCAGCGTTTTAATTTATATAGAACTCAGTTATTAATGTTGGAAAACTTAATTTTCAGTAGTTTTTTTGTCTCAAAAATAATAAAATCAAAGAAATATTTCCAAAATGTTCCCAATAATAGAAAAGATCCTTTTTCTTTCACAACCGAAGTTATAAAACTGTGATGGAATGCTTATTAAAGATCAAGTTGGCTAAATGCTTCACATTCTGAATTCATGGTAGTTTTCTCTAAAATAAATTATTCAAGCTCTCTAGAAAGGAAATATGTTTATATTAAATGTGGTAGAAACAAAAGATAAGGGCATGATTATTCTCTGAAAAGTAAAAACAAAGAGTAATGACTTTGAAAAAAACTCCAAGGAGAAACCAGAGCAATTTTTTAATCCCAAGGAGCCAAATCGTGGTGGGGAGATGGAGACAGAGGCAATGAATTCGATATGATTTCCAATATTTCCCAAGCTGAAAACAAAGATAGACTAGCTCTACATAGCTTCAGAGTTGGCTTTTAGTTGTTTCAGAGATTCTTTTAAGAAATTTACACCACCAATGCTTTAATGGAATAAAGGAGCATATTTTGTAGAAAGTATGAACATCAACTCCTCTAAATCAAAAAACGAATAAAGAATCAAACTCTGGATAGAGTTTAAAAATATATTAACCAAATTATTAATATTTTCATTACATTTATTCTTAAATTTTTATCTATTCCTTCTTATATTTTTCTATAAATAATAGATATGATAAAAATAATCTGTCTTATTAAGTCTAGAGAGCAACCCATAAATATCAGATAAAAATTCTGCTATAAGAAAGCATTGCATCATAGTTTATTTTGCAGCACTTGATTTGTGAAAATACAGAAAACTAGAAGTCATATGTGTCGCATTGCATTGGGCAAATCTGCTGCAGAAGATCTCTTTAAAGTGTTAAAAAGCAAAGATGTCACCTTGAAGACTAAAGTGTCCCTGACCCAAGCCATCGTGTTTTAAATTGCCTCATATGCATGCAAAAGCTGGACGATGAATAAGGAAGATCCAAGAAGAACTGACACCTTTGAATTGTGGTGTTGGCAAAGAATATTGAATATACTGTGGCTGCCAGAAGAATGAACAAATCTGTCTTGGAAGAAGTACAAGCAGAATGCTCTTTAGAAGCAAGGATGGTGAGATTACATCTCACGCACTTTGGACATGTTCTCAGGAGGAATCAGTCCCTGGAGAAGGACATCATGCTTGGTAAAGTAGAGGGTCAGTGCAAAAGAGGAAGACCCTCAACGAGACGGATTGACACAGTGGCTGCAACAATGGCCTCAAGTATAACTACGATTGTAAGGATGGCGCAGGACCAGGCAGTGTTTTGTTGTACATGGGGTCACTATGAGTCGGAACCAACTCGACAGCACCTAACAACAACAGAAGTTATATTATAATAAATGACTTCAATTCGACAAAATGCAGTGTAGATAGATAGCTCAATAGATCAATATAAAGAAATAGGTTTAGACATATAGATATGATTTTTTGCCAAAAAACATGTTTCTATTATACAAGTTATTTCATATACAATTAATAAAAAAACAAAGAGAATGTTTTATTAAGTGGTAGGTGCTTTAGTTCCTAAACCACTTTTACTTGAAAGTTAATACTTTAAGGGACAAGGAAAAAAAAACAACCAAAAACACAACAGCTGAAATCAAAGAATAGCTGAAATAGAACACAACGGCATTCATCTCATATTATTTCCCATTTGTAGAGTTGGACCTTTGGCTTTAACTTTGAATGGCTATTCTTCTGTTCTCCTGTATACTTGCTGTAGTATTTCTTGATTGGCACTTTAACATGTCATTGATTGAGTTATATCCTCTAAAGAGTTATATTGAAGTCCTAACTTCTGGTACCTGGGAATGGGATCTTGTTTGGAAATGGTGTCTTTGAAGATGTTATCAGTTAAGATAATGTAAGATCATACCATGAGAGTAGGATGGGTCCTAATCTCATATGAGAAGAGTCACAGAGAGACATACAGGGAGGGATGATGGCCATGTAAAGATGCATCTGCAAGCCAAGGAACGCCTGGGGCTACTAGAAGCTGAGAGAGACAAAAAAGGATTTTTCCTAGAATCTTTACAGTGAACGTGTCCCTGCCAACACTCTAAATCAGACTGCTAGCCTCCAAATCTGTGAGACAAAAAATTCTTGTTATTTAAAGTTACTTACATTGTGGTACTTTGTTACAGGCACCTCTAGGAAACTAATTCATGTATCTTTAAAAATATGCTAATACTATGAAAATTTCTGCTTTTTAATGTTTAAGATCTGGTTAAAAAGTTTCATAGGTATTGAGTGGTTTTCTCCAGACTCTTTTTTTTTTTTTTTTTTTTTTTTTTATGATTTAGCATAACTGAAGGTTTATGAGGATTTCTATCCAGGCAGTTCTCTTATCAATTAGGTAAAACTGATGTTTTTCTAGAATTGGACAAGTGGATAAATGAATAATAATATCAATAACAATAAACTAACAACTAACCTTTATAAAAAGCTTAGCATGTGTCGTGAAATATTATAAGTAATTTACATACATTAAGTCACTGGTCCTTACAACATATCTGAAAGGCTGGTATGATATTGGTCACATTTAACAAATGAAAAGACTAAGCAACCTCGTTAAGATAACATAGTCAGGGGCAGAGTCAGGATTTGAACCCATTGTCTTAGCTTCAATGTCTAGATTCTGAAACGTGTGTCCATAAAGACTTAATCTAGATATATGCATCTGGCATTGAAACAGGGCCTATATATATATATATATATATTTTAGTTGTGCTTTAGGTCAAAGTTTACAGCTCAAGTTAGTTTCTCATACAAAAGTTTATACACTCGTTGTGTGACCCTAGCTGCTCTCCCTATAATGTGACAGCACACTGTTCCTTTCCATCTTGGATTTCCCATGCCCATTTTACTAGCTCCTATCCCTTTCTGCCTTCTCAGCTCACATCCTGACATGAACTGCCCATTTAGTCTCATGTATCTAAGAAGCACACTCTTCACGAGTATCATTTTATGCCTTATAGTCCAATCTAATCGTTGTCTGAAGAGTTGGATTCAGGAATGGTTTTAGTCCTGGGTTAACAGAGAGTCCAGGGGCCATGTCTTCTGGAGTTCCTCCAGTCTCGGTCAGACCATTAAGTCTCTTCTTTTTACTAGAATTTGAGCTCTGCACCCCACTTTCTCCTGCTCCATCGGGGACTCTCTGTTATGTTCCCTGTGAGGGTGGTCATTGGTGGTAGCTGGACACCATCTAGTTCTTCTGGTCTCAGGCTGATGGAGTTTCTGGTTTATGTGGCCCTTCTTGTCTCTTGGGCTAGTATTTTCCTTGTGTCTTTGGTGTTCTTCATTCTTCTTCACTCCAGGTGGGTTGGGACAAATTGATGCTTCTTAGATGACCACTCACAAGCTTTTAACATCCTAGACACCACTCACCAAAGCAGGATGCAGAACATGTTCTTAATAAACTTTGTTTTAACAATTGACCTAGATGTCCCCTGAAACCATGGTCCCCAGACCCCCGCCCTAGCTACTCTGTCCCTTGAGGTGTTGGGCTGTATTCAGGAAACTTCTTAGCTTTTGGTTTAGTCCAGTTTTGCTGACTGCCCCTGTATTGTGTGTTGTCCTTCCTTTCACCTAAGATAATTCTTGTCTTCTGTCTAGTTAGTGAATACCCCTCTCCCTACCTCCTCAACTTCATAACCATCAAAGAATGTTTTCTTCTGTGTTTAAACCTTTTGTTGAGTTCTTATAATAGTGGTCTCATACATTATTTGTCCTTTTGCAACTGATTAATTTCACTCAGCATAATGCCTTCCAGATTCATCCACATTATGAGATGTTTCCTGGATTTATCATTGTTCTTTATCATGGCATAGTATTCCATTGTGTGAATAAATTTGTTTATCCATTCATCTGTTGGGGCACCTAGGTTGTTTCCATCTTTTTGCTATAGTGAACAGTGTTGCAGTGAGCATAGGTGTACACATATCTATTCTTGTGATGTCTCTTATTTCTCTAGGATATATTCCAGGGAATGGGATTGCTGGATCATATGTTACATCTATTTCTAGCTTTTTAAGGAAGTGCCAAATCGATTTCCAAAGTGATTATACCATTTTACATTTCCACCAGCAGCGTATAAGTGTCCCAGTGTCTCCACACCTCTCCAACATTCATTACTTTGTGTTTTTTGGATTAATGCTAGCCTTGTTGGGGTGAGATGGTATCTCATTGTAGTTTTAAGTTGCATTTCTCTAATAGCTAATGATCGTGAGCATTTCCTCATGTATCTGTTAGACACCTGAATGTCTTCTTCAGTAAGGTGGTTATTCACATCCTTTGCCTGTTTTTAAAATGGGTTATTTGTCTTTTGGTTGTTGAACTTTTGCAGTATGTTGTCGATTTTGGAGATTAGACCCTGAACGGATATGTCGTAGCCAAATTTTTTTCCCAGTCTGTAGCTTGTCTTTTTACTCTTTTGGTGAATTCTTTTGATGAGCATAAGTGTTTGATTTTTAGGAGCTCCCAGTTATCTGGTTTCCCTTCTGGTGTTTGTGCGTTGTTACTTATGTTTTATATTCTGTTTATGCCCTATATTAGGGCTCTTAGCATTGTCTCTTTTTTTCTTTCATGATCTTTATTGTTTTAGATTTTATATTTAGGTTTTTGATCCATTTTGAGGTAGTTTTTGTGCATGGTGTGAGGTATAGGTCTTGTTTCATATTTTTGCAGATGGATATCCTGTTATGCCAGCGCCATTTGTTAAAGAGACTGTCTTTTCCCCATTTAATGGACTTTGGGATTTGGCAAGTACTAGTTGTTCATAAGTGGATGAATTTATGTCTGGATTCTCAATTCTGTTCCATTGGTCTATGTATATGTTGTTGTACCGGTACCAGGCTGTTTTGACTACCATGGTGGTATAATAGGTTCTAAAAACAGGTAGTGTAACGCCTCCCACTTTGTTCATCTTCTCCAGTAATGCTTTACTTATCCGTGGCCTCTTCCCTTTCTATTTGAAGTTCATGATTTGTTTCTCCATCTCATTAAAAAATGCTGTTGGAATTTGGATCAGGATTGCATTGTATCTGTACATCACTTTGGGTAGACTTGACATTTTCACAATGTTGAGTCTTCCTATCCATGACCAAGGTATGTTTTTCCACTTATGTAGGTCTCTTTTAGTTTCTTGCAGTAGCGTCTTGTAGTTTTCTTTGTATAGATCTTTTACATTTTTGGTTAGATTTATTCCTAAGTATTTTATCTTCTTGTGGGCTATTGTAAATGATATTGATTTGGTGATTTTCTCTTCAAAGTTCTCTTTGTTGGTGTAGAGGAATCCAACTGATTTTTGTGTGTTTATCTTGTATCCTGATACTTTGCTGAAATTTTCTATTAGTTCCAGTAGTTTCCGTGTGGATTTTTGGGGATTTCTGTGTATAACATCCTATCATCTGCAAATAGGAATACCTTTACTTCTTCCTTACCAATTTGGATGCCCTTTATTTCTTTTTCTAGGATAATTGTTCTGGCTAGGACCTTCAGCGCAATATTGAATAAGAGTGGTGATAAAGAGCATCTTTGTCTGATTCCTGTTCTCAAGGGGAATGCTTTCAGACTCTCTCCATTTAGGATAACGTTGGCTGTTGACTTTGAATGCCCTTTATTATTGGAGGAAGTCTTAGTCATCTATTTCTGCTATAACAGAAATACCACAAGTGGATGGTTTTAACAAAGAGAAGTTTATTTCCTTACAGTGAAGTAGGCTAAAAGTCCAAATTCAGAGTGTCAGCTCCAGGGAAGGTTTTCTCTCTCTCTTGGCCTTCTCATCAGTGTTCCCCCAGACTAGGAGCTTCTCGGCACATGGACCCCAGTCCAAAGGACGCGCTCTGCTCCTGGCACTGCTTTCTTGATGGTATGAGGTCCCCAATTCTCTGCTTGCTTCTTTTCCTTTTATCTCTTGTAAGGTAAAAGGTGGTGCAGACCACAGCCTAGGGAAACTCCCTTTACACTGGATCAGAGATGTGACCTGGGTAAGGGTGGTGTTACAATCCAACCCTAATCCTCTTTAACTTAAAATTACAATCACAAAATGGAGGCCAACCATACAATTCTGGGAATCATGGCTCAGCCAAATTGATACACATGTTTTTTGGGGGACTTAATTCAAACCATGACAGAGGAATTTCTATTCTATTTGTATTTTGCTGAGAGTTTTTATCATGAATGAGTGTTCAACTTTGTCAAATGCCTTTTCTGCACCGAGATTGATAAGATCATATAGTTCTTGTCTTTCATTTTATTTATATGATGGATTACATTGATTGTTTTTCTAATGCTGAACCATCCCTGCATACCTGGTATAAATCCCACTTCATCATGGTAAATTATTTTTTTGATATGTTCTGAATTCTCTTGGCTAGAAATTTGTTGAGGATTTTTGCATCTATATTCATGAGAGGTGTTGGTCTGTAATTTTCTTTTTTTGTGACATCTTTGGTTTTGGTATCAGCATTATGCTGGCTTCATAGAATGAATTTGGAAGTGTTGATTCCTCTTCTATGCTCTGAAATAGCTTGAGTAGAACTGGTACAAGCTCTTCCATAAATGTTTTGTAGAATTCTCCAGTGAAGCCATCTGGGCCAGGGCTTTTTTTGGTTGGGAG
>NW_004444019.1:5891166-5927215 GCF_000243295.1 Trichechus manatus latirostris
TTTCTAGTTGTGAATTTATTTTGGCATTTTGTTCCTGCATTATTTTCCTGAATTCTTCCAATTTTTTGTCTGCATTTTCCATGAATTTATCTATTTTTTCCTCATTTTTGTCTGCTTTTTGCTTCAACTCTTGGAGAATTCGGAGTATTAGAGATTTGAATTCCCTATCAGGTATTTCTAGTGCCTTTTCTTCCACTGGAAAGTCATCTGGTATTTTATCTTAGATGCCTGCTGGAACGATCCTATCCTGTTTTTGTGTTTTGATATTGTCTGCCTCTTCTGGGCATTCAGTAGTTATTTTTTATTGTAGATTTGTTTGTTTCATCCTTTTTCTTTATTTGGCTATGTCTGAGCATGCAGGCTGTTTTCTTTGTGGTTTGCTTGTGTGTGGGCTTGATACTTTTCACCTCCTTCTCCAATTGGCAGGGTCAGTAGCTCAGATATGGAACAGCAGAGCACGTCTAGGTGAAGAAGATTTACTGGGATGGGTTGTTTGTGACACTTACTACAGCCACCAGAGCGGGTCGGTAATCATTGCAGGGCAGGTTCCAGTAGGCCATGCCTGTGCTGCTTGATGGTGTAATGCTAAGCGCACGGTGCAGGTAGGTGGGATAAGTGGGGAGATTGTGATGTGTGGAGCTAAGATGGATATGGGAGAGAGGAGAGTGGAACGGGAGCCAAAAGCATACAAACAAACAATAAAGAATGCTAGGGGAGCTTGCTGTTGGAGTGGAGAGATGAGAGACTATGAAATGGAGAAAAACAAGAAGGGGAAGAAGAAGAAAAAAAAGAAAAGAATGAATAAATAAAAATTAGAATGGAAATAACAGCAAAGCTCCCAGGGATTCCACTGGTGCAGCTATGAGGTCTGGGTAAGTTGTTCTCAGGTGTTGCAGTACAGTCTAGCTAGAAGGTGTAGAGGTATTCAGCACCATATATTCAGGGAACAGAAGGAGAAGGAAGGTATAGATAGACGAGAATCTGAGTAATGAAGAAACACAAAAAGGAAAAAAGAGGGAAAAGAAAACAAAATAAATTAAAAAAAAAAAAAAAATAAGAAAAGCCCCTAAAAAAACAGGAAAAAAAAAAAAAAACCCACGAAAAAATAAATGTCTTCAGGGATCCCTCTGCACATCTGTGCAAGCCAAGGGGGTAGGTTCCAAGAAGCACAGCACCACCCGGCCAGAACGGGCTCCCAACTCAAGAAAAGGAAAGAAAACAAACAAACAATTCAAAACAAAGAAACAAACAAAAGCCCCAGGATCCCACCAGTGTGGCAGCCCAGACTGGGAAGCAGTTCCACACTTGAACAAAACTCCACAGCCCCTCAGTAAGAACAAAAGATGACGCACGGAGCCAGGTATTTGATCGAAAGGAGGGTGAGGTGGTGAGAGTTAAGGAAGAAATCAAAAGAAACAGAATAAAAGCAACAACAAATGGCACTCAGAAAACCAGACTGTGTGGGCAGGTGGAATCCAAGCAGCCTGTGCTTCCCAGACAAGAGACTGTGGCCGCAGGAAACAGAGGAGGCTGAGTGGGGGTGAAGAAGAGCAGGGGGTGGGAAAACGTATATCGCAAATTACCAGTTGTTCTGTCTCCTGCTGGAAGCTTTGTGAAGCTGCTTTCTCGTACCCCTTATTTACTGGTTTCCAACAGGAGTCCAAGATGGCGGATCCGTGCTGTTTTAGCTGATAGGGGACCTCTGCATGAATCTCTCCTCACTCTCCATTCTCTGTCAGTTTTCTCACTCCATTCGTGCTTGGCTGAGTTCTTTATCTCTTCATTTGATGGTTTAGGGTTTCAGGATTGCCGTTTTCTCTGTTTGGCTTAGTTTTTCAGATCTTTGCTGTGGAGAGATGGCATGGTGCTTCTGCCTAGTGTGCCATTTTGCTGGAAGTCTCTATGACTACATTATTTTGTCCCTCTTTCTTGTTTTAATGTTGTCATCATTTACTTATTGATGTCTCTGTTTCCCTATTTTCAGCATTTTAGCTTTGATTTATTTTTGTGACTTCTCTATCTGGGTTGATATCTGGTTGTTGTTTCCTGTTTTCTAGTCTTCAGCTGTAATCTTATGTTATTGATTTTCTAGCCAAAAGACTCCCTTTAGTATTTCTTGTAATTTTGATTTGGTTTTTACAAATTCCCTAACTTTTGTTTATCTGGAAAAGCCCTAATTTGCCATCATATTTGAGAGACAGTTTTGCTGGATATATAATTCTTGGCTAACAATTTTTTTCCCTTCAAGGCTTTATGTATGACATCCCACTGCTTTCTTGCCTGCATGGTTTCTGCTGAGTAGTCTGAGCTTAGTCTTATTGACTGTCCTTTCTAGATGATGTTTTGTTTATCCCTAGCTGCTCTTAAAATTCTCTCTTTATCTTCGGTTTTGGCAAGTTTAATTATAACATGTCTTGGTGACTTTCTTTTGGAATCTACCTTATGTTGGGTACGACGAGCATCTTGGATAGATATCTTCTCACCTTTCACGATATCAGGTTAGTTTTCTGCCAACAAATCTTCCACAGTTCTCTCTGTATTTTCTGTTATCCCTCTCTGTTCTGGTACTCCAATCACTTGTAGGTTATTCCTCTTGATAGAGTCCACATAATTCTTAGAATTTCTTCATTTTTTTCAGTTCTTTTATCTGATTTTTCCTCAAATAAGTTGGTGTCAAGTGCTTTATCTTCAGTCTCACTAATTCTGACTTCCATTGCTTCAGTTCTGCTCCTGTGACTTTCTATTGAGTTGTCTAATTAGGAAATTTTATTGTTAATGTTTTCGGTTTGCATTTGCTGTCTCTCTATGTATTCTTGCATCCTGTTAAATTTGTCATTTTGCTCTTGTACAACCTTCTTAAGTTCCTCTACTGCTTTGTACGTGTGTTCCTTGACTTGGTCTGTGTTTTGCCTGAACTCCTTCCTGATATCTTGAAAACCTCTGTATATTAATCTTTGAATTCTACCTCTGGTAATTCGAAGAAGTTCTCCTCCTCTGGAAGGTTTCTTGATTCTTTGTTTTGGTGGCTTGCTGAAGCCATCATGGTCTGCCTCTTTATGTGATTTGATATTGACTGTTGTCTCAGAGCCATCAATAAGTTATTATAGTTATTTAAGGTTTGCTTACTGTGTCCTAGCTTTTTGTTTTGTTTTGTTTCTATATGCCCAGATAGGCCCGTCTTGTGAGCTAGTTTATTTATTGATGTCTTTGAAGTTCTTTTCCTGTCACAACGTGGTTAGAGTTGTTACTAGATATGTGAGCCCAGGAGACTGTTTACTTTTCTTGTATGGAGTCAGCTCATGTGTCCTGGTAGTCAGTCACCAACTGTGTGGTGCAAGCTGTCACCTACAGTCCTAGATGGGCAGGGGTGATTGGAGTAGGCACAGGTATCTGGCTGCAGTAGGGGTCATGTGCTGAGCAAAGCAGGGGGTTGATGGCTGCCCCTGAGTAGTAGCATCTGGGTAGAAGGCATGTCCTCGGTTCATAGAGCATGTAGGTGGCTGGGTTTTGTAGCTGGATTATGGGCACCCAGTGCTGTTGTCTGTAAAGAATAGGAGGCACCATTTATTCTTGGACCTCTGTTGCAGGTGGCTAGGTGAAGTGGGTGGAGCCACCAGTCCTCAGGTAAGGATACTGCTTAATGGGTAGAGAGGTGTCATATGTCATGAATCTGCCACTCCCCCTTATAGCTGATGCAATTGAAAATAGGCGTCAGGTATATAGCCTATAGTACTGTAGTAATGAGGGCCTCCGCTGTTGAAATAGGCCCACACATGTCTATATAGGGTTAAAAGGCATTCAAAGTCCATGGACCCCTTATGCCTGAGCCTAGGCAAAGGGGCTGTGACTGCCCTGAGTTCCTGTCTTAGGGGAGCTGGCAGATTTTTTTTTCCTGCTTGTTAATTTGTTCCCTCTCCAAAGCTAAGAGAATGGCTCAGGGTGAGCGACGACGGGTCCTACTTCCTGCCCAGGAGGTGCAGCAATCACTGAAGCCAGACCAAGACGAGAGCAGAGTGGGGAGGGGGCAGGTAAATAGGAGAGAGGTACTTCCCATAGGGGGAGTTTTTTTAATCACCTGGTAGGTTACATGCTTGTACTCATCTTTTGTCAACTGAACACTGATTCTTGCTGGTTCTGGAGGCTTAAGCAGATTCTCTGCCACTCAATCTCTCCCGATATGGAAAACACATCCCAAGCACCACTGCTTGCCTCACCCCACGTGCACCAGCCAATCCAGCTTGCAGGGTGCCAGTGCTGGCCAGGTTAGTTCTGTCAACTCCTCGTGCTTCTGAACCATCTCTCCCTCCCCCTGCCACTCAGTCCAATTCCTCAACTTTGTCTTTGATGTTCAGGGCTTCTAGATTGTCATATATAAACAATTCACTTGTTTTTTTCTAGTCTTTGTTGTAAGAGGGACCACAGGAAGCATCTGACTCCTCTGCCATCTTGGCCCTGCCCACCAAAACAGTACCAATAGTTTGGTCATAGTCCATCAACAGCAGTGAGTCTTCAGTGTCCAGAGCATTGTAAGACCTCAAGATGAGTGCAACATATCGGTAATTGTTAGGTGCTGTCGAGTTGATTTTGACTCATAGAGAACACATGTGACAGAGTAGAACTGCCTTGTAGGGTTTTCTATGCAGTGGTTTAGCCTTCAGCTGCTAACCAAAAGGTTGGCAGTTTGAATCCACCAGCCACTCCTTGGAAACCCTATGGGGCAGTTCAACTCTGTCCTATAGTGTTGCTATGAGTTGGAATCCACTTGACCACAAAGGGTTTAGTTTTGTTTTTTTTATTCTTTACAGGAGCAGATCGCCAGGTCTGGGTGGGTTCAAACTGCCAACGTTTCAGTTAGCAGTCAAGCTCTTAACTATTTCACCACTAAGACACCTTGCAACATATCTATTGCTGGGCAAAGGACTGAACTACCTCTGAGAAAAAGGATAAAAAGCACAAATGAACAGACAAATATTACTAGGAGAAATGTAGAAATCGATGAGGTGCAAATTGAACATTGATTTTGTGGGCTATTGTTTGCCGGAGGTGGCTTCATTTGCTTATTTATTTATTAGTTCTGAATCAGGTATAAAATTGCTTTGGGTATTTTAGAAATATCTACTAGATCTCACCATTCTTAGAATTGTTTTTATTTTGCATCTAGCAGCTGACCTTTAAAGCTTTGTTGCCACTTGCTCAGTTTCTAACTTGAGTCTTTTATGAATCTTCACATAATTAGAGCTGCTAAAACCAACCAGCCAAACAATGAAAAAACAAAATGTTCAATTAAATTTTAATTTCAGAAAAAAACGTGTTTTTTTTAACATAAGTATGCATTATTTGGAACGTACTTTCACTAAAAAAAAAAACTTGTTGTTCATCTGAAACTTGAAATTTAACCAAGAGTCCCATATCTTATCTGACCACCCCGTCAATCCAATGTAAATTTTTTTTCTTTTTGACGGGGGAGTACAGCAAGAAAGAATGTTACTCTGAATCTAAATGTAAAGAAGAATGCCCTTAGTCTAATTTCTGACTTTGTAATTTATTAACTAAGCATCGTTACATCATTTTACTTCTTTGAGCCTCTATGTCTCACTGGTACCAGTGGAAACAGGAGACGTTCGCCTTCTTCCTGCAATTGAAGGAAATAAAGTAGAGGAATATTTTTAAGAGTTTGTGTTTTTCCTTTTAATTCAAGACCTAAAAACAAATGAATTCTTATCTTTCCATTTCATTTAATATACAAACTAACTATACCTCTAACTGATGTAATTTACTAGTATATACCCATATTATTATTGGCAGTGGTTTTTACCTACCAAATACTCACTTTACCTTGAAGTCAGCAGTAGCTAATGAGAGTTAAATAAATGCCAGAGTTACAAAAATGGCTGCTCTCACACAGGCCTGGTGACCGTCAATAAATGCCCTCTACATAATTGCCATTATTACATCTTTTAAGGAGTTTTATATAAATCCTTTTTTTTTTTCACATTTAGTCATGGAACATGAGAGAATACCTTACTATTTGCCTAGAAAAATGTGTTAGGTTTTTCTGACACTTAAAAATATAACTGTGCAATTAGTGAAGAAATCTATACCAGCAAGAGATATACTAATTGTCAAATTACTATAAATTATAGTATGCTTGATAAAGTATGCATTTCTTAACTATGAAACACACTTTCTGCCATTAAAATGATTTCTGATTTTTACTCCACTATTATAAATTTGTGAAAATTACTTGTTCTGCCAGACGTTCACATGGTGGCAAAGGAGAATCCCGCAAGAAGCGATCTTTAAGACACTGTCAGTATGTTCCAAGTTTCATCTACAGGCCTGGGAATTTCTTTTTAAACTGTGATAAAGGGAGCTACATATCATTTTAGAATATTTGGATTTAGTTGAAGACTGTATCATTGAAGAAATATATAATTGAAAATATTCTGTAAGGTTTATTTCAGTTACCATATTTTTATTAATTCTTCCAAGGAACACCTATTGAGACACTCCTGTGTGACAGGCACCATGTTTATAGGAGACAAAAAGAAAATTGAGTCTCTACACTTAACGACCTTAAAATCTAATGGGAGATTTATGTCATGAAAGACTCCAAGTATTAGAAAGCTAATAATGTTTTTTTTTCCCATATGAAGGAAATTAAAAATTCTGAATGTTGTACTTGTAGCAGAAAAGCAAAAATTTCAATCAGTTCTTATAGAACTAATAAACCCTTCCCTCCCTTTTTCCTCTCCTCAAAGGTTATTTGTGACATTTTCAGAAAAATAGAATTACAAAAAATATCAAGGAAGAAAAATTCAGATGATTTTCATTCACATACCCCTTTAAGGGGATATATTTTATATACTTCTCCATAAAATTCAGGGACTGTCCCATTTTTCAAAGACAAATATATTCCCTACTCATTTGCTTTCAATCCATAAAATTATAGATGCTTGTGCTTGTGTTTGCCACATGTGTATACCTTGTAACATAGATCTCAAAGGCCACACCCATGAGAACTAGATATGATCAACTTATACTATCTGTGTCTTCTAATTATTTGCTATTAATCAAAGGCTGAGCTCTATAGCATATCCCAGCCAATAAAATGATATGGAATGTAGTTTAGTTCTAATCTTAGCAGAACCTTTTGGAAAAATATACCAAACATCAACTTTTTTTAAATAAAAGAACTTCTTCCGGTCATGTTCTAATTATAAAAATGGAGGGAAAAGTAGAAACATTCTTATTTTCAAAACTGAATAACTTTGAGTCAGGTGATTAGTATCTCATTTTCTTGATTCATACATTAAAACCAGGAAAAAAAATCAGTCATGATCATTCTAAAGTAGTAACTACAATTTTCGAGACAAAAGTATTTTGAAGAGAGGTAGAAGTGTGTTTTTATAAAACACAATTTCTGATCACCCATATAAAACAATTAATGACCTGAATATTCACAGTATAGAAATCAAATGCATAGACTTTGATTTATTTGTTCCTAAAATTGGATTATCATCTATCATCTGAAATTTTATACTTTAAAACTTGTGAAAGCTGGAAACTGTGTAAGGTGGAAACCTGTCAGAGAAGGAAAACAAAAACGTTTTCCACTGAAACGAGTGATAGAAAAGTCGAAAGACTGCATCTTGTCAAAGGCAGAAATCTTATGAGACCAGGATAAACAAGACAGTCCCACTGAGTTCCAGCTCTGACAGTTTTCACTATATAAACATTTGAAGGATTAATTACATAAGTCATTATCTAGCAGTTATTATGTTGCGTTATGGTGTATAATGTTACATACATATATTTAATACTTATAAACTTTTCAATTTTACCATTAAATAAAATGAGAGGCTGACTAGCTAAACTATTTTCAAAAGAAAGAAAAACATTAAAAAGAAATACAAGTTGTCTGCTGTTTAATCATTGTCCAATTCTGTATTGCGTTAAAGAAAAACGTTTTTTTTAATTACTTGTATTCATTTACCAAGCTTTTTCATAGATAATTAAGTCATCTTTTATAAACAGCTACCATATAAATAGATGATAGATTGATAGAAAAATCAGTGATAAAAAGATAGATAATAGATAAAATATCCCCATGCTTTTAAGGAACTGCAAATACATGAAAGGGGTAAGATGCTGAACATATTTAGTCACTAGTTCATTTAGTGTGGTTCTATGACAAAAATTAGTACCATTCATCCATGCCTGGTTCTTCTCCTCTTCCTGGACACACAGATGATTGTACTTCCCAACTCACTTACTTTTAGGCAGAACTATATGACTGATTCTAACCATTAAATATGTTTCAATGCTGGGCAGAGCCAGCAAAAAGCTTGTGCATGACACGCCATGCTTTTCCTCCCCCCATGTGGTAATTGTGGAGGGCACAAGTTGAGTTTCCATACGTGGAAGCAACATGGGTCAACAAGATCCTAAGAATTAGCAAAAATGTGAAGTAATGCACAATTTCACCAAGGTCTCAGGTTGCAGCAAGTCCTTCAACTGACTATATGACTATATGGGAAATGGAAGCTAAAGGTGCTGAAAAGCTTTACCAGCCCACTAAAGCACATATGAAAAACTCTAGTAATTCTAGGAAATAGGTTATAGGCTTGTGCAGGATAACCTAATGTTTCACGGTTTAATAACGCTTTTAAAAATATAACTCACTGGGACCCACCTTCTTAGTTCTTAATTTAATGTGTCTGAAGTAGAGTCTAGATTCAGTTGTGCAGCTATTGTTGAGAAAAAAAATAACATAATCTGTGATATATACATTAGCCCTGACCCTTAATGTGCTATAATGGTGTGGCATTTCACCTATTTATAAAAAACTAAATTAAGTAATGGTCAGTGTAAACTTTTGAATTTATTTCTCAGGGTATGATAGTTTGGTGATGGAGGTCCTCTGACAGAATGCCCTCAACTAAAAATCAACTCGATTCTACAAGTGTTCCTTATTGTAAAAGCTGATAGACATTTATGTCCCTTGGTGCTAACCACACCAGGACAGTTCATACTGAAAACGTGTATTTCACATTTCTATAGTATTTTCCAAAATTAAGGATCATAGACCATAAATATGAATCATCTGAAGATACAGCAGGAAATAGTTTAAAGGGATGAGTTCCCTTTTTCTCTATTTGTGTTGTGTTGCATATAGATACAGCTTCATAATCACAGAATCATTTCTTTTTGCTGTTTTTTTATATTGAATTTATGGGTATAATTTCTCTCTGCTATGGGTTTCAGGAGAGCATTAACTTCTTGCAGGCTGTTATTCAGTAATATCAGAGAGTCAAATCATTCTCAGTTAAATTTCCAGTAGAGGTAATCCTCCCTCATTTATCTGACTGGCAAACTGGAAGGAAAAAAAAAAAATGCTATAACCTAACAGCATGAAGATTAAGTGTAATGAAAATTTGCCAGACATTCGTATAAAATGACAAATGTTGGTTTTCAGATGCTTGGTTCCCATTAACTTTAATATAAATTACTCAAGACAAATGGCATCATTTGGCATGTTTATCACTGCAAATCTAGGAGTGTGGTGTGTCCTTATCCCGGAACATTTCATATACTTTGGGTGGGATAAAAATACGACTGTTTATTCAATAAATTTCCCATTTCTAAAAGCTGAATTTTAATTTTCTTTTAAATACTTGACTCTGTAAATACTTGACTATTTGCAAGATGTTTATTCTCAAGAGTCTGAGGTTTGGGAGGAAAATATTAAAATATTATTATTTCACGCCTGGTGTTTAATTTTATTATGCAAAAAGCAGTAAATAAAACTAAAAAATAAGTGAATAACAAATTATGCTTTATCATTCTGTCATACAAAATTTGAGATTTAGTGTATCACCATGTATGCTACAACAGTTACACTTTCATAAGCTTGAAATGTATTCTTATGTTCATGCATCAATCAATTGTCAGAACATGTAAGTAGAAATGGTCATATATTTAGTTTGCCTACATTCGAAACAAAACCTAACATTTATATAAGGAGTCATCCACATACCCGATTTAAGTAAATCTCTACAATTTATTAACTTATAGTAACATTTTATAATATAAAACACAGAATAGAATAGTCTTGTTTAAAAGCTGTGTATAAAATAAAACGGTCACAGTTTTTGTTTGCTGAGGGCTAAGCATCTCCTTTTAATCATTCAAGAATATAATTTTAATTTTGAACTTTTTAATAGTCACAGAATCCTATGAAATATATTTTATATTAATAAATGTCCTAAGCAGACCATGGAAGCATTAATATTTGTAAACATCCAAATTGATGTGGTTCTGATATCAAATGTAGATGCTGTTCATTAGTAAATTAGGTGAGTCAAAGAATTCTCTGAGTTGGCCTTGTCTGCATTATCTGATTTTATCATTCTGGTTTTGCACTCCTCTCTGATTCTTATTTGCATGCCACTATGTTCTATATTCCAAAATTGTCTACTTTGGAATGATCACTTCTTTGGGTTAGGGCTTTTACAGTACTCAGAGGATCCTTGATTTCTTAATATGCATATTTATTAGTATTGTTTTTAGTTTATTTTATAGATTTCATCATTCATTTCTCAAGTTTAAATATTCACTTTCCTACCAATTTCTACATGGATCTGTGTATTTAGTCAATTACTAAAAAACTCATGTTGCAGGGCCCTTTGCTCATAAATGGCTTCGTTTAGTTGTTGTATGGTAAGGGTGGAAAGAGTTATAAATATGCTTTGGGCATGGAGAAAATGATGTTGAAATGTTCCCTGAAAACATGTCCTCAACATCGTTGGTTACTAATGGGCTCACTTTGTCAATTTATCAAGAAAACTCTATGGCTTGAGTAGTTTAGGACTTTTTAGCTTAACCCAATCAAGACTATGTATATTTGGACTATATTTTAATGTAAACATGTGAACTATATATGCTATCACACATGATTCTCACAAAAAGCAGCTGGTAACTAAAAGCCACAGTAAGTGATAAGAGATGTTCAGCCATCTCTTCAAAATTTATTTTATAGATCCTGAAACATGAAAAACGAGAAACATTGAGTTCAGCGAACCACGGGAATGGTAAAAGATATAGGCACTCAAATCCAATAAAATTGTGCATTCCAAAAAATATATAAGAAGGAAATTTAAGCTTTGTGCATAAAGTAAGCAGTGTTAAAGTTGAAAAATAAAATCCATAAAGTTCACAGGCTATAGAAATTCTTCTAAAGAAGAGGCTAATTTTATAGTAGAAATTTCGAGTTTAAAAAGTTTTAAAAGAAGGAAAAGAAAAAAAAAGACAAATACATATTTTGGACTCCAATTCACTTCTGATACAACGCACTGCCAGCATGGTGCAATGTCAAGAATGCCAAAGGGCCAGGCACAGTCTTAACTCCTTTTTCAGAAAAATGGTCATTTCTTTGTGTTTTGTACAAATACATCTCTGAGTACATAATACAAACCAGTGGGAAAATAAGATGTTCCTTACAGCTAACTTTTCTGGAAAGGCTCTATTCATTAAAGGAAGAGATTAAAAAGCCACGCTGGGTATAAAGCAAACTCAGGCATGCTTGCAGGTAGCAGCGGCAGCCCTTAAAAATGGCAGCCTCGACTAGAAATTGCAGTTTGAAAGGCAGAGCCGGTCACATATCACACATTTACCTGCTACTTACTTTCACGTGTGAAGTAAGTAACCCTATCAGCAGCAGTGCTCGCAGATCCTCAAACATAAAGGACCCTCATAGAGATTGTGATGAACAGAGTCAGGCAGCGCAGGCTCTTTTCATGTGGGAAACTCGCTCTACCATATTTGTAGAGGTTTTAGCATCTGTTCAGAATCCCTTTAAAGGTGCCGAGAGTTCTCTTCATTTCTTCTTCCATTACAGTTCTCCCATCAAACAAGCCTACCTAGCTGAAGCCCAAAGGAATCTGAGCCCTTATATGAAGATTAACATGTGCTCATCCAAAAAGTGGAACTCAACGGCAGGCTTTGAAATAGTCATCCAGGAGTTATTACATGCTGACATTGGTGCCCCAAAGGCACAAGCTCAGGAGGAAATGCAGCTGGTGTTTGATTGTTTTACAAGTGACATTGAGCTCTGATTTGAATGAGGAACTGGTCCTGTATCAACCCTCTCTAGGCATGTCAGACTTGCAGCTACCGACCTGCCTTAATGGCCCTCTGCAAAAACGTTCAGAGGACCTTTGACCCCTCATCAGTGCTTTGTTAGCATGCATTGTATTACAGGGGAAGATCATCCAAATGTTGGTAGGAATGGTGGAATCACTAAAAACCTCCCTAACTCCACTTACATTTAGTAGGTATTGTAAAACCATTTTCCTGTGGGCTCCTACAATAAAGGTGTTTCGACTGGTGAAGCTGTATTCCAGGACAGAGAAGTGAGAAGGGCCGGAGACATGACACCATTGAAGTATACTGTAAATACATATATATTTTTTTTTATTATTTTTTTTGTGGTCTATAAGGCTCGCAGATGAAAGACTTAGCATTGAAGCCCTTTTAAGGCAGAGCTTAGTAACAGCATTAGCTGAGAGAAACATTTAGAAGCTGTGATTTGCAATAGTTCAACAGAGTTCAATTTGAGCAGAAGAAATGGGCTCTCTGTATGGTGGACCAGCCAGAAGCTGGGCTGTGTTCTTCCAGCAGAGGCAACAGGCTTGGCTGAAGAATGGGCTTAAGGTGCAAAGTAGGTGTGCTGACCAGAGAGAACTGTTTGGCCAGCTCATTCCTCAGAAGCGAATACAGTCTTGGAAGAAGCATCACTTCAATTTGGAATGAAACTGAAAGTATTATTGTTTGCTATACTCTTGTGCTGTTGATGGAGACTCTCCTCTCCCTCTCTCTGCCTCAGTCCTGCTTGTTATGGTCCTCTTTGCAAACAAGTGAAGCTTAACAAAAACAATTCTACTTGTAATTTATCATGGCTATGGACTCTTTAGCACTTGTGCTGTGCTCAATTTTATTCTAGTTGCCTGTCAAAAAATAAACGAACAAAGGAATGTATGAACGAAAGGTAAGTGAATGGAGGCTTCCCAAGTACTCTGGTGTTGCAGTGCACTTTGCCCTAAATCTCAAAGACTGACCTGAAATATATGAGATGTGCAGCCTCCCAAAACAGTAAATGTTATCCCCCAATGGCATCCGGAGAATGGTGTTCTTGTGTAACAAGTGTTAAATCAATAAGCTTTAACTCCTATTTACAATCCTTATTGTCCCCTTTTATGTATCCCATTATCGGCTGTGCCTTTATGTTAGGCAAGGCTGTAGCAAGTTTTCCCTTCTGTGCCCCAATCCCATGTCTTATATACCCCCTTACCACTCTGTTAACCCTTTCGTCAATTTACTGCAACCATGTATATCTTTTTCCTTCTTTTAACTAGGATAAATGCCTTTAGAGGTCAGAGACTGTTTATCTATGTATTTCTACCAACTAGCATTCTACCTGGCACTTAGAAGGTGCTCAATGAATGTTTGTTGAATGAAAGTTGAAATGACAAATATGAGCACTGACAGATGATAGCTTGACTGTCTGGGGACTGTGAATTTCAGAGCAGATTTTTTTTTTTTTGCTCATTGACAAGAGCAATGGGCACCACCACCTAATTAATCAGTATAGATTTATTACTGTGTGCGCTCTACAGAGACTAGCAACAGGCTGAGCCCCAGGTGCAGGGCAAGGACTTGGTAGATTTCCTCCTGCTCCCACGTTAGCCTATCATCTTTCTTATCCAAAAAGGGAGGCTAATAAATTATAACAGCAGTGACAGCTACTTCTGCCCACTGCTAGGCATGTCATAAATTGTTACATCATGGCCAGATTGAAAAAAATAATTTTAACTCCATAGTTCTGAAATATTATAAAATATGAATCAACACATACTGTCTTTTATATTTTCTTTTCTACAAACAGAGCTGTTTTTTACTGTGGATGGGAATGTGATTTGAGTGACTCCAAAACAAAATCTAGCATCAAAATAGCTTCCTCATTGACATTGTCTAAAACTGCCACCTGGATATTCAAATTGGATTAGGAAAATGAAGCTTAAATGCAAGTCATATAGGGAAAAGCTAATGCCTTGAGACATTATCAGTCTTTAGTATCTATGCTTAAATTAGAAACAAAGACACGTAGGGTTGAAAGGAACAGTAGAGATGACAAAAGTGTAGTACAGAGAATCTGAATTTTTTTTTATTTTTTTCAAAGTTATACGACAATATTGAGATCAGAACCCAATATTCTGGTACCAAATCCAAAAATCTCACCAACACAAGCTAAGCACAGAGTAGGGTAAGAGAATGTGTATGGGATTAGAATCAGAGTGTCCTAGTTTCTCAGGCTGGGTGGATCACTTACTACATGCGTGACTTCAAATTTATGAGCCTTGGTTTCCTCATCTGTACAATGAGAGTATAATTTGATTTCAAAATGTGTGTAAATACTAAATGAAATAATTTATGTGAATGCAGTTTGTGAATGGAAAATAAGTACAAAAATATGTAGGATTATATTATTTCTATAGCGAGATGATATGAAAACCAAGTGTTCATTCTCTTACCAATATAGAAATATATTTATTTATTTTATAAATTTCTTTAGAAACATTTTAATTCTTATGACTTGGTAAGTTATTTACTGTTACTGAGCCCCATATACTTCTATAAATATTTGCTCATAATATTTTCTACCTCTCAGAATTCTTTTAAAAATTAAATAATACCATATACAAAAAGTCCCTAGGATGGTATCTAGTATATAGTATAGACTAAGCAAACATTAGTCTTCTTTCTTTTCCTATTCCCTTCCTTTTATTTTTGCATTTGTGGTTGTTGATTTTGGTGGTGCTTGTGATGATGGTGGTCTCAGGCTTTTCCTGATTTCCAGCCATGATTTTATAACCAGTAAACATTTCTTCCGTTTCATGAGTACTTGATGTATAAGTCAAGACTCCAAACACATCACGTAACAATCAGCCAGAAGTGTCTTAAGCAGTAAAGAAATGTCAATAGGATTGGTTACTTTGAAAAGCCAGAATTTCATCTGAACTCTTTGGATGATTAGAGATGAGCATTAGGCTGAAGAAGATACAGAGCAGGCATTAGGCTGAAGAAGATAAACCTCATGTAATTTACAATTTGATCTAAGTATTCTCTGCTTAGGAACTAGCTTTACATCAATGTCCTAAAATCAATTTCTGTTGGGTGCAGGAATACAAAATGTAGAATTATATTAATTAGATGTTACATTAGCTCCTACTGGCAAAAATAAACCGTGAAATCTCAGTGCATTGGCAAACTATAAATTTGTTTCTTTCTCATACGTTGTCCAATTTGGATAATCTTGGTTGGGCGGTTTTCCCAAAAGTGTTAACTCAGGATCTGCCACTGTTTGACACTCACTGCTCACTCTCAGGACTTTGCCTCCAGCTGCACTGACAGTAGGAAGCAGAACAAGTAGAGGATCAAATGGAGGATTGCAGGCTATTACTAGTACTATCACATGACCCACCCATTTCAAAGAAGATGGGAAATGTCTCCTTCCTGTCAGCACTGTGGGATAATGAAACTATGTAGGGAATACCTAACATTGTGTCTGCCAGAGACTGCCCTTCCTGTAACCAGAGTCTTTAGACTTTTCTTTGCACACAGAAGACATACTCATTTCCTCCCCATGGAAAACAACCCAATATCCAAGTTTCCCTCCAGACACTGCAGGTGGTGGACAGGCCTGTCAGTAAGTTCCTCAATACAAATCCAGTATATAATAGTGAAACAAGAATAGGATAACCTTAATAAAACTAAAAACCCATTCCCATCGAGTCAATTCGGACTCATAGAGACCCTATAGGACAGAGTAGAACTGCCCCACAGGGTTTCCAAGGAATGGCTGGTGGATTCGAACTGCCAACCTTTTGGTTAGCAGCCGAGCTCTTAACCACTGTTCCACTAGGGCTCTGATAACCTTAATACATAACTCCGATTTGAAAATGGGAAAGATGGCAGAGATAGAGCAGTTACTGGTCCACAGAATTTCTGATAGTCCACTAGGTAAATATTGTCATGAAGCATTGAGAGATGTTTCCTTTCCAATCATCTTTCCTAGTCTCATGTGAAGAGGGCATTTGAAAGTGATATTGGGGGCTGTACTGATTCTAACCAATTTCCTGCTAGTACAAGATGTGACCTATTTTTTTTCTAATAGAAGTTAATCTTCTATAAACCTTTTTAAATGTAAAAATGACATATACATAAAGCTGCAAAACAAACACACAGATTTATGACTTATAATGGGGATACCTATGCAATCCTCACCTAAATAAAGATCATTGTCAACACCCCAGAAACCCCCCAAGTGATTTTTCCCAGATACATTTTCCCTTTCTCCTTTCCTCTAAATGTTACCACTCACATGAAATTATGGTAACATGTATAGTTTAGCCACTTTAGGATGCCTTAATAATTAGGAGTTTGGTATGTACCTTCAAGCCAGGACAAGAGTTTTAAGAGTGTCTAATGTGCCCTGGTGGCACAATAGTTAAGTGCTTGGCTGCTTAACAGCTGCTATGAGGGAGAAAAGACGTGGTGACCTGCTCCTTCAAAGACTACAGCCTAGGAAACCATGGGGCAGTTTTACTCTGCCATACAGGAGTCAGTATGAGTCAGAACAACTTAATGGTACATGACAAAAACATGCCCTGTAGAAGCCCCCTGGGTAGTGCAAAGGGTTAATGCACTCAGATGCTAACCAATAGAATGGGAGTTTAAGTCCACTCACAAGTACCTTGGAAGAAAGGCCTGGCAATCTACTTCCCAAAAATCAGCAATTGAAAACTCTATGGAGCACAGGTTCTTTTCTATACACATGCAGTCATCAGGAATCAAGACTGACATGAAAGCAATTGGTTTTGTTTTGTTATGTTTTTGCTCATCCAGTACCTTTTTATAACATGTTTCTTACTTTTTTGTGTCTACAGGCTGTTAGCTTTCCAACATGCATATCACCAGATAACTGTACACTTCTAATTCCTTTTCATTTATGCTTATGAATTACTGGCTTTTTTCCTGAGCTCTTTCTTTCTTATAATACTTATCAAAGTACTTCTGTCTTAGAGTATACAATGTTAGTTACTATGGCAACAAATAAAGGTAAACCTTAAGAAATTAAAAGTTTATATTTCACTCAATGCAATTTTTGATGAAGATGTTCCTGACTGGAAAATACTCATCCAAATGGTGGCACAGGTGTCAGGGTCCCCTTCTGCTGTATGGCTGTAGAACAGGGAAGAGACAAACACAGGAATTTGTAGGGGGAGAGGGAGTTAGGAGTCAAGTCTGGAAATGTTTAATTCACTTCTACTCACATTGCACTGGCACAGGAGCCCTGGTGGTGCAGTGGTTAAGCTTTTGTCTACTAACAAAAAAGTTGACAATTCGAACCCTCTAGCAGCAACCAGGGAGAATGATGTGGCAATCTACTTCCCATCAAGATTACAGCCTTGGAAACCCTATCTGGCAGTTTTACTCCGTCGTATAGGGTCACTATAAGTCAGAATCCACCCAATGGCACACAATAACAACAACAATCCTTGGCATAACCTAGGTGCAAAGAATCTGGGAAATGTAACCTTACAATGTACCCAAAACAAAAAAGAAACTATTTAATGAACACATAGTATTTTATAGGAGCCCCAGTGGCACAACTATTAAGCTCTCAGCTGCTAACCGAAAGGTTGGCCTTTTGATCCCACCCAGCAGCTCCACGAGAGAAAGACCTGGAGATGTGCTCCTGTAAAGATTGCAGCCTAGAAAACACTACTCTGTCTCATGGGGTCACTATGAGTTGAAATCCACTCAGTGGCACCTATCAACAACAGTGTTGTTACCTGCCAAAACAGTGGAGATGGGAAGGACTCTCCTTTCTAAGAAAATAGCTACTTATAGAAAACATATTCAATCAGTCAGTCATCACCTTTCTGCCAGCTATGAAGAAAGGGAGATTACATTAGGATAGACAACCAACAGTGTCTAATAATAAAAGCAAGACTAAATTATTTTATATTCCTGAGCAAACCATATTATTTCATTCCTATTGCACTCGATATTGTATGTTATTTGCTTGGAATGTTCTTTTTTATGTGACTGCTTGGCAAGCCCTTCATCACCCTTCAAAATCTAGTTCAGTCATCAAAACCTTTATAAAGACCCATTGATAATCTTCCCCTAGAAACACACAATGCATCTACCTATCTTAGTGCTTCCACCATACCACATTTTATCTCTTTGTTTGGTTGTCTGTTTCTCCTAATCAGCTCTGAGAAAACTAACTGAAGAAATGTTTCTTTCTTCTTTGAACCTTCTGAACTTGCACAGAGCCTAGCATATCAGAGATGCACGATAAATATGTTTCTCTTTCAAATTTTATTTGAGATTAGTAGCCAGATTATTGACCAACTTTCCATTTCAATCTACTGATTCAAACAAACTTAAAAGAACATTTTATAAAAGGACTATAAAGTACTTGTTTCCTAAAAAAAAAAAAAAAACCCTTCCACAAGAATTAAGATGATTAAATGATATGTGCCTCTTGTATTTAGACCCAGAAGAAAAGACAGTATTGTACCAAGAAATAAGTGGAAGATTAGAGCACGCCTGAGCCAAGGTGAATTTAGAAAATATCATTTTCAATTGAATTGTAAATTTAGCTACTGCATCTACAAAAGCATAAAGGACAAAAAAATTCATTGTGACACATTCCACAAGCCTACTTAAAATAATACATCACAATTTGTTACAAGCTCCTCTTTTTATGTACGACGGCCTTGGTCTTTGTGTCCTCAGATCATTAGGAGCTTAGATTTATTTTTATCTTAAATTCTTTTCATAATACCTAAAAGTGCCAACATTTCCAGGTTTTGTTTGTCAATTCCTGAGAAATATGTGTTATATTTTAACCTTCTGAAAAACAGGTTGGATTAGAAATATGGCATATAATTCCTAATTACCTGCCCATAGTTTGATACTGTGCAGGTTATGAGAAACTGAGCTTTTTAAATAATTAAACTGATTTGATCTGTTTTAGTCGAAACATTGACATCTTATTTTCTTAGAGAAACATTATTGTTTACATTTTTGTTGGACTAAAGTGTCACTCAACGCCCAAATTAATTCTGAATGCTACCTTAGGCATTTTGGAATGATTTGAGAATAGAGAATAAGGACTGAATGCATGTGTTTTTTCTGTTGTGTGTATGTGTGTTTATTTGAGGATATAAAACAACAAAAAGCAATAGGTAGTAACAATTAAGGTGAAATTTACTAGTAATGGGTATACTTTCTTCCACTGGCTTCCAAAAACGAACTGCAAAACAACCAATTCATTTCTCATTGCTGTCTTCCCTCAGCTTCTTACACTGGATCCACAGGTTCCCTCAGATACAGATTTTGTTGACATCAGTCCATTAATCAAATCTCACTATGAGGGAACTATACCAAACAAGAACATTAAGCTAAGAACATCGTATTTTGATTTTATTATTTTGAGAATGGTGGCTATTTGAACAGACTATGTGGCATTATGAGTCAAAATTGACTAGATGGCAACAAGTTTGGTTTTTTATTTTATTTTTTTGGTATGTGGTATTGTCTTCAACATCTAGTGCTGCTATAACAGAAAATCACAAGTGGATGGCTTTTAACAAAGAGAAATTTATTCTCTCACAGTCTAGTAGGCTACAAGTCCAAATTCAAGGCATGAGCTCCAACGGAAGGCTCTCTCTCTCTGTCAGCCCTAAAGGAAGGGCCTTGTGATGCATCAGTCTTCCCTTGGTCTGGGAGCATCTCAGTGCAGGAACCTCAGGTCCAAAAGACATGCTCTGCTCCCGGCACTGCTTTCTTGGTGGTATGAGGTTCCCATGTCTCTCTGCTCATTTCTGTATTTATATCTCAAAAGAGATTGGCTTAAGACACTATCTAATCCTGTAAACCTCATCAATATCACTGCCTCTAATCCATCTTATTACATCATAGTGAAAGCGTTTCCAACACATAGGGAAATCACAACAGGTAATAAAATGGTAGACAATCATAGAATACTGGGAATCACGACATAGCCAAGTTGACAGATATTTCTGGGGGACACAATTCAATCCATGACAGGTGTTTATTCTTATTTTGTGACATTAGATACAGACTGTTACTCTAGTTGGTTTCTATAATGAATAAATAATATCAACATATATTCCTGATCCCCACACGCTCTTGAACTTCACCACAACCTTAAATCAAATTTCTGACCCCCTTGTATTTCTCTTTGCTTTCTCTCTCCATAAAGTAAGTTGACTCCTTTACCACTGTTCATCCTCCCAGAATAAAAATCTCATTTCCTTAGGACTGACTCCTAGTTCTCAGATCTCTTCCTAAGTCATTTTTGCCTGTTTTATGTCTTTCAGTTCTAAATGGTCTCTTTCATTTTGGCTCTTTGCTTGAGTATTATTAGTCTGTTCTTGAACTTGAGTTCAGTGGCAGTGCTCTTACCTCTCTGTAATAGACCTAGCAAATAATGATGAAAAGCCTTCCTGACTATTAAATTTCCCAAGGGGATTTGTAATTCTTAGGCTCATTTACCTGATAAAAAATGTAATAACTGTCATGTTATTCATGTTAATTTTTTTCTTAGAGTAGAATTGTAGAAATGAATTATATTGTTAAGTGTATATAATTTTAGGACTACTCATGCATATTGGACACTTATCATCTGGAAAGGTTAGATTTACCTATTCATCTATATTTTCATTTCTCTTTTCTTATTATGTGTTTACTATTTCAACATATCTCTAAAATATGGACTATTTCTTTTCTAAGGACATAGATATATCACCAAAAAAGCTGGTATGGCTATATTAATGACATTCAAAATAATTTTAAGTCAAAAATCGTAATCTTCTATGATACTTTAAGAGAAAAATTTTAATTTACCAGGAAATTACAATAATTCTACATTTGTATGTGCTTAGTAAAATAGTTTTCCAAATATACAGAGCAAAAATAGACTGAACTACAAGGAGAGTATTAATAATCCACCAAGACATGGAATGATTTTGTTATATTTTATAATATCTTTTCAACATAATATATGATATATAAAAATACATGTAATATTTATGTTAGTTATGAACTTAAAATATAATATAAATTCATGAATACACTATTCAGTCCAAGGACAATAATATAATCTATATCTTTATATGTGTTTATTCCCTTTCCTACACCCCCTTGCCTCTATTTTAGATGTAACCTCTATCTTTGACTTTTCATGTATCATTGCTTTTATTATTTTTCTTTTATTATATATGGTTTTGTTAACATTTTAGATGTTTTAAGTAGAATCATATTCTATACAATATAAAGGAATTTCATCTTATGGGCACAGTGGTTAAGTGATACAGCTGTTAATCAAAAGGTTGGTAGTTCAAATCCACCAGCTGCTCCTTGGAAACTCTATGGGACAATTCTACTCTGTCCTGTAGGACAGCTGTTAACCTAAAGGTTGGTGGTTTGAATCCATGCAGAGGCTCCATTGGAAAAAGACCTGGGAATCTACTTCCCTAATGATTACAGCCTAGAAAACACTATGGTGCAGTTTTACTTGTCACGTGGGGTCACTATGAGTTGAAAACAACTAAATGGTGTCTAACAAGAACAACAACAACATACAAGGCCTGTTTAAATAAGGAATGATTGTCCCCAGTGTTTTTGCATTTAAAAGCCCAATTTATCCTGTTCTAATATTTAAAAAAAATGAACTGTGCTTTCCAGTGGATTACTGCAAATTATGGTCCTACCCATTCAGCTTCCCAAACTCAATGTCATTTAAACCACTGACTCCATCCAATTAGCAACAATATATACTTTGCAGTCACAGATTTAGCTCGTATATTCTGTTCAGAGACTATTTTAACAGCCTCTCAGCCACAATTTGCCTTCATATTTGAAGGAAAACTGTTCACCTCTACTTGACTACCTTTGGGGGTGGGTGTCTCTACAGCCCTGCAATTGTACACAGTCTTTGCAGGCAAGAGCCTACCTACCAGCATCCAACTTTTTCCAGGAGCATTATAGCATTACATACCCCCTAGACCTAAGGTGACTTATTTGACATACTCACTCAGGACACACAAATACAAAGGAGCTCACAAAAAAAAAAAAAGAAAAAAGAAAAGAAAGATGGGTCATTACTCCACGCATAGTACAAGGCCCCGCCACTTCAGTTAACTGTCTGGGCATTATTTGGCCAGTCAAGGACTTCTCCATCCCTGAACTGTAAACAGACATCTATTGCCCCTCTCTCAACATCCAGAGAACTAAAACAAGATCAACATCTTCTAGGTGTTTTTGAGTTCTAAAGAGAATATATTCCTATATATACAAATTTTACTTAAGCACATTTATGTTGTTTCTCATAAACTGGCCCACTTTGAATAAGGTCCCCTACAACAAGATACTCTAGTATGTGTCCAGATTGCAATACAAAAGTCACTCCTATTACTGCTCTTAAGAGACTACTTCACTCTAGAGGCTTTAGTAACCTCCCTTCATGCCTCCTGGGTTCTTTGGACCACACACAATGGTCATATGTTGTCCATGGGTTTCTGATGCAAGAAACTGCCCTCCTCAACTCTGCACTACATGCCATTAGAGTGGCAGTTGCTGACCACATACTGGGCTCCTCTGCAAACAGACTCTTCATACCCAGTGATAAATCATGCCTTCTATCAAGGAAGTAGCATCCCATAATTGTGGTCACTGAGACCTCCTTGCTAAAATGGAAATGGTCTATACCAGATAGAGCAAAATCTGGGCCCTCTGGCATATCCAATTTACTGGAAAAAGTGGTTTTCCCTTGTTTTCAGTCCCTTGTCCGAGACTGCAATGTTGGGTGAAGCTACTTCTCTCCCAGAGCCATTAACTACTCAGGGTTGTGGGGCCTGGGAGAAACTGAGAAAAAAACTGAGAGTTGACATAGTATAGACATGAATGACATGATATGGACATGATCACAGATGATAGAACTCAGTGGAGAGCTGCTGCTTTCATCCTTTAACCAGGACATTCCTGCTAAAGAAGAGGACTCAAGCATTTAGCATAATTGACCAAATTTCTGGCCGTCATCTTAGCACTGTATGCCCTAGCCAACAATTGGTCCCTCTGGCACATTTTTACAAACTCCCGGGCTATTTATTGCCAGTGATCTAGTCACCTGGTCTGGCAGCAACAACTCCTTATCCAAGGTTGCCTCTTTTGGAGTAAAAAAAAAGAAACTTTGGGTATTTCTTGTCTCACAGATACCCTAAATATAAATCACAAGTCTCTAACCAAACTAAAGCCACAAGACAAGGCCTCACCACAACATTCCTTATCCACTTAGGAGTTCCAGACCTTATTGATAGTTACCAAGGCACTCATTTCACTTCTTGGAATGCACAAGACGGGGCTCTTTAACAGGCATTTAATAAAGCCTCCCCCTCACTTACTAGACTCAGGCTACAGGCCTCCTAGAACACAGTAATGGTTTATTTAAATAAATTAAAATTAAATTAAAAATGGCACATTTTAGTTATCAGTCAAGTATCAGGGTTGAATTGTGATGAACTGTCTCATTCCATTTTTTCCGTTTGACTGCTGACAGCTTAAAAGCACCACATCTTCCTCCTTCCCCTCTGCCCCATATCCAGACAAGTAAATAAAAAGCCTGCACTAACGCACTTGATGTTAGCAGGAAGTTCAAACCATACAAACCTCCAACCAGTCCAGCATGGGAGACCTCATCTTGGCCCCAGCTAATAGCCCTTCCTTTCTCTCTCTCAAGCCTTCCCCCTGCCCCAATAATACTTTATTGTGTTTTCAGTAAAGGTTTATACAGAAGTTTAGGTTCCCATTCAACAATTTCTACACAAATAGTTCAGCCACATTGATTAAATTCTTCACAAAGTGTAAATATTCTGGTTCTGGTTGTTTCATCTCCATTAATCTAGTTTTCCTGCTCCCTTATTTTCTCATTCTTGTTTTAAAGTAATTGTTGACCATTTTGTCTAATATAGATGATTTTTAATGGAGTACAGTACTCACAGGGGATATTCTTTATTTTGTGAGCCAATATGTTATTTAGCTAAAAGGTGACCTTAGGGGCTAGTTTTGGTTCAAGGTTTAGAGAGTATCTCTGGGGAGTCTCAGGGAGTCCTCCAGTTTCAACTGGTCCAGTATGTCTAGATTTTTTAATTTCACATTTTTCTACCTTCAAACCATTTTCAGAACTGCTTGTAAGCCTTCTCTACTATTCTCAGAAACTCTCATTATGTAAGGAATAAACCATTCATACTTCCTGATGCCACCATGCTTCTGCCAGTTTGTCATACTGTGGTGGCTTGTGTGTTGCTGTGATACTGGAAGTTTTACCACCAGTATTTCAAATACCAGCAAAGTCACCACAGTGGCAGAGCTTCCAGACTAAAATAGGAAGAAGGACCTGGAAGTCTACTTCTGAAAAAATTGGCCAGTGAAAACCTTATGACTAGCAGCACAATATTGTCTGATACGGTGTTGGAAGATGAGCCCTTCAGGTTGGAAGTTCTCAAAATACGAGTAGGGAAAACTGCCTCGTTGAAGTAGAGTCAAACTTAATGACCTTGATGAAGTCAAGCTTTCAGAACATTCACATGCTGATGTGGCACGACTCAAAATGAGAAGAAATAGCTGCAAATATCCATTAGTAATAGGAACATGGAACGTATGGAGTGTGAATCTGGGAAAATTGGAAGTTGTCAAAAATGAAATGGAACACACACACACACACAAAAAAAAAGGAATGGAATGCATTCACATTGATATCCTAGGCATTAGTGAGTTGGACTGGACTGGTATTGGCCATTTTGAATCAGATAATCATATGGTCTACTACGCTAAGAATGACAAATTGAAGAGGAATGGTGCTTCCCTCATCATCAAAAAGAACAGTTCAAGATCTATCCTGAAGTACAAAGCTGTCAGTGAGAGGATAATATCCATATGGCTACAACGAAGACCAGCTAATATGACTAGTATTCAAATTTACTCACCAACCACTAATGCCAAAGATAAGGAACTTGAAGATTTTTACCAACTTCTGCAGTCTGAAATTGATCAAGCATGCAATCAAGATGCATAGATAATTACTTGTGATTGGAATACAAAATTTGGAAAAGAAGGATTGGTCATTGGAAAAGATGGCCTTGGTGATAGAAACAATGCTGGAGATGGCATGATAGAATTTTGCAAGCCCAACAACTTCTTCATTGCAAATACCTTTTTTCAACAACATAAACAGTGACTATACACATGGACCGCACTGGATGGAAAACACAGGAATCGAATCAACTACATCTGTGGAAAAAGATGTTGGAAAGAGATGATGGAAAAGATCAATATCACCAGTCAGATTAAGACCAGAAGCCGACTGCAGAACAGACCATCAATTGCTCAAATGCAAGTTCAAGTTGAAGCTGAGGAAAATTAAAATAAGTCCACAGAGCCAAAATATGACCTTGAGTATATGCCTCTTGAATTTAGAGACCATCTCAGGAATAGATTTGATGCATTGAACACTAATGACTGAATACTAGACCAGTTGTGGAATGACATCAAGGACATCATACATGAAGAAAACAAAAGGTCATTAAAAAGACAGGAAAGAAAGAAAAGACCAAAACGAATGTCAGAAGAGACTCTGAAACTTGCTATTGAACTTAGAGTAGCTAAAGTGAATGAAAGAAATGATGGAGTAAAACAGCAAACAGAAGATTTCAAAGGGCAGTTTGAGAAGACAAAGTAAAATATTTTAATGAAATGTACAAAGACCTGGAGTTAGAAAACTAAAAGAGAAGAACACACTCGGCATTTCTCAAGCTGAAAGAACTGAAGAAAAACTTCAAGCCTCGAGTTGCAATTCTGAAGGTTTCTATGAGCAAAATATTGAAAGATGCAGGAAGCATCAAAAGCAGATGGAAGGAGTACACAGAGTCACTGTACCAAAAAGAATTGTTCGATGTTCAACCATTTCAGGAGGTAGTACATGATCAAGAACTTATGGTATTGAAGAAAGAAGTCCAAGCTGCACTGAAGGCATTAGCAAAAAACAAAGCTCCAGGAATTGATAGAATACCATTTGAGATGTTTCAACAAACAGATGCAGCACTGGAGGTGTTCGCTCATCTATGCCAAGAAATTTGGGAGGCAGCTACTTGGCCAACTGATGGGAAGAGATTTGTATTTGTGCTCATTCCAAAGAAAAGTGATTCAATGGAATGCAGAAATTATAGAACAATTATCATTAATATCATACTCAAGTAAAATTTTCCTGAAGGTCATTCAAAAGTGGTTGCATTAGTACATCGACAGGGAACTGCCAGAAATTCAAGCTGGATTCAGAAGAAGACGTGGAATAAGGGATATCATTGTTGACATCAAGATGAATCATGGCTGAAAACAGAGAATACCAGGAAGATGTTTACCTGTGTTTTATTGACTATACAAAGGTATTCAGCAGTGTGGATTGTAACAAATTATGGGTAACATTTCAAATAATGAGTACTCCAGAACATTTAATTGTGCTCATGTAGAACCTGTACACAGACCAAGAGGCAGTCGTTCTAACAGAGCAAAGAGGATACTGCATGGTTTCAGATCAAGAAAGCCACTTGTGGTATTTCTATTATAGCAGCACTAGATGACTAAGACACTCACCAAAACCTGTTCCATCTACAATCTTCCACATCACAGTCGACTGAAACTTTATCTATCCAGTTATTCAGGTTAATAACTATGCTGTCATTGTTGGATCCTTTGTGTATCTGACATCCATAATCTGACTCATCAGAAAATAATACTGCTGTACTTCAAAATATACTCAGAATCCCGCCACTTACCATCAGCTGTAATGCTACACCCTGAATAGTTCCTTAAAACAGCAATCAGAAGGATCTTTTTAAAAAACCAGATCATGTCGTTAGCTGCTCAAAATCTTGCAATGGCTACATATTTTGCTAGAAGTTCTAGGTCCTACAATAATAATTTGTAAGATGCTACATGATTTGGTCTCCATTACCTCTTCACACTCCTCCGTTGCTACTCTCACCCTCACCCTCTGCCCCCACATTGAGTTCCTTGTTGTACCTGAAACATGCCAGCAGATTCCAGACTTAGGTCCTTTCGTCTATTGTTCCTTCAGCCTGAAACATGGTTCACAGATACCTGCTTGTCTAACTCCTTACCACCCTTGACCCTCACAGTTACTATCCTGCTTTATATTGTAGCCTGCGTACCCTGGCCAGCAATCCAAGCCCTCTTTGCCCTACTCTAAGGGGTAGACCAGTCTTATTTATTATCTGTGCTCTTTATTAGAGCCCTGGTGGCACAGTGGTTAAAAGCTACAGTTGCTAACCAAAAGGTTGGTAGGTTGAATCCATCAGCTACTCCTTGGAAAACAATATGGGCCAGTTCTACTCTGTCCTATAGGGACACTATGAGTAGGAATTGACTTGACAGCAATGGGTTTGTTTTATTGGGGGTGGTGGTACCCTTTATTATTTTTTTGTCCTGTTTGCCACTAGATTTTAAGTTCCACAGAGCAATGATATTTTGTTCTGTTCCTTGTCATGCCCAAGTACCTAGAACAATGTCAGGCATAGTGTTGAACATAGTAGGTGCTCAATAAAAGTGCTGAATGGAAAGTCAATGTGCCTCATTCTCATTATGTCACTTTTGTTATTAAAATAAATTTATTTAATGCTCACCTAAGGAAAGTAGAGGCTGATGTAAAATGTAGCTGCAACTTGCGTTGTCCATACTTGCTCTCACACAGTAGCATCCCAGGGTTGTTAGTTTTCTGAACTGACAATGAGCTAGCCCCCATGATCAGTCCCTTCCATCTACTCTGCCCTATAGCATTGCTATGAGTTGGAATTGACTCAGCAGCAATGGGTTTAGTTTGGTCTCCATATTATAGCAAAAAGATCCCAATATTTAGTCCTGATTATGAAAATTTTGCCTTCCCTTCATTGCAGTCCCAGATTTTTATCATCTTTTCACATTTTTTAAATTTCTTTGATAATTTTGATGGCATTTCAGGAATGACAGAACTTAAATGATATTATTAAAAAATGTTTAAAACAAGTGTCTTTCTTTGGTTTTTTATATTACTTCTTACTGATAAGTTCAAAGTAGACGCATTAAAATTGGAGATGTTATCCTTTACGTCACTATGTCTATTCAAAATAAGCTCCTTTTGAAGTACCCTCATACTATATGTTGTTGTTGTGATTTTTGTTTGCAAAAAGAGAAAACTTTTAAAATGTTGACTTGATACAAATAGATTTCAATGTTTTCAATGGAATATTAGGAAATTTATTTGGACATAGTACTTTGTGATACAGGAAAATCACAAAAGTCAACTGATAAATAGGACACTATGAGAATGAAGATCCAAAAATATGTAGCTGATTTTTATCTAAGGCTTCAAGAATATGTATTTATTTCAAAGCATTCTGAAATGTATTAACTTTCCCTGTTTTGATTCCATTTTTTTTAAGCAGCATTTAAAGTTAAACTTCATTTCTTATTTAGAAAATTGTACCGACATCCTGTCTATATTAACCACAAATGTCAGGTACCTCAACAATAAATGTCATTTCACTCCTTCTATAATGTGTTCTTTACTTTTCTAGTATTCTTCTTTGAATTCTATTATCCTATATCCATTTTTTTATTAACAGAACACTCTACTATCTAAAATATATCTGTGCTTTCCAAAAGGACTTTATTTTACACTATCAATTCCTGGTAAAATACTACTTATTATAATCAAACTATTTTCATCCTACATTGTAGTAAAATAACTATCACTTCTTTCTTCTATTTGTAACCCACCACTACCATTTCTAGTGCTTCCTCAGTATCACTATTTTCCACAAATACATTTAGTTTATTGTAATACAGACAACCATATAACATAAGGTAAGAGAAATATATAGCTCTTGTCTTAAACCTCTGATCTCCAAAAATATTTTTCCCAACCAGAGGAACATGCAGTTGGAGGTAAGAAAAAAGGGAGAAATGTCTTCTATGTGTGTCACTATCAAAAAGGAAGATTGCATCTTGGATTGGATGTGGACAGAGTATAAGCTATAAAGCAATGGTTCTCAAAATGTGGTTCTCAAACAAGTAGCATAAGTTATCACCTGGGAACATTTTAAAAATGCAAATTCTTCTTCTCATCCTAGACTTCCTATCAGAACTTCTTGGTGTGGGATCCAGGTTTCTCTGTTCTGACAAGTCCTCCAGGTAATTTTGATGTGCATATAAGTTGGAGATCAACGGATATAGAGAAAGACAGGTCTGAGTTTGAATCATATTTCTTTCACTTCTACCTATGAGATCAATAAGCTCTGAGAAGCTCTAAGAGTTATGTGATTTCTGTAAAACCTAGAGTATATGTACTACTAAGATAATTATGTCTGTCTTGAAGGTGTGTATGTGACAGTTAAATAAAATTAACTGGAATCATAAAGTATTTACCACAATATCTGTTACATTATAGCTTCTTAACAAACACCAGGGAGATGTTCCTATGCCATTTACTACACACTTAGCTCAATGAAATCTGTTATAGTTCACACAATAATTACAAACAATTTGAAAAGAAATGTGATCTTTTATGGATTGAATTGTGTCCCCAAAAAGATATGTTGAAGTCATAAGCCCTGTAACTTTGGATGTGACTCTGTTTGGGAATAGGTGTTTGTTTTGTAAAGTTAACTAGATCATACCAGAGTAGGGTCAGTCCTATGCCTAATGTCTTCTGAGTGGTGTTTTATAAAAACGAAATATATACACAGAGAGTGACACACAAGGGATGCCAAGAAATGCTTATATTACAGAAGCTGAAAGAGATAAGGATCTTCCCATAGAGCCTACAGAGAGAGCACATAACCCTGAACTTGGAATTCTAGCCTTAAATCTGTGAGATAATAAATTTCTCTTCTTCAAAGCCACATTAGGTGTTTTTGTTACAGCAACATGAGTTAACTAACACTGCCTCAATTAGTAACAATAATATGAGAAAAACTAGATTTCATAGCTGTCTTATTCTGTGAGCTACCCAGTGTGAGCTAAATGAGGAAGCCGTGTCTGAATATAGTAGAATAATCCCATTTGTGTGTGCTATAAATATCATCATTGTTGTCATTAGCTACTGTCGAGTCAGTTCTTACTCATGGCAACCACATATGTGCAGAGTAGAACTGTGCACCATAGGGTTTTCAATGGCTGTGTTCATTCCAAAAAAGATGGTCAAGACATTCGTTCGAGATACCTATGTAAACTACCCGTAATCCCACCACTAACCACCTATCATTAACCTCTATCTATTTGCATTCTGTTGTTTAAAATTGCAGATACACACACACACACATATATTTACACATATATGTGTACGTATATGTACACACGTGTATATATATATATACACTTAGGCAAATATGTGTGTGCATATATATCTACATGTATATATGTATAAAATAAGGATAAATTATAGACCAAATCATTGACATATGGTTTTTAAACTTTTTATAATTTAACCACGTTATAAACTTCTTGGCATGTCAGTAAACAGAAACTCATGTATTTTGGTTGTATATTTTGTGTGTTTTTGTACCAAAATTAATATAGGTATTTCCCCAGTAAGTGTTCCAAAGTAAGTAATATATTGATAGACAATAAAGTGCATTTTTTTTTGGTTCATTTTGACAATGATAATAATCAGTGCTCTCAGTCATAAAAGACAAAGTCATGTATTTGCTGATCAAAGGGTAAAGTGACAAAAATATTTTGAATGACAATTTAAAAATATGTATCAAAATCCTTGAAAAACAGACCCCCCCCATCTTCGATTTGGCAATTAGTTTTCAACAAACTTATTCTGTAGAAAAGAGTGTAAGAGTAAAGAAGGGCTATAAAGATGTCATTCAGAGCATTATTTATATTACTACATTATACTCTACTCTTCACACTTGGGGTTTCATGAGTCAGAATCGACTCGAAAGCAACTAATAATAGCAACAACAAACCATAACTCTGTAAGTTAAAATACTATGTTTCATTATCTTAAAAAATACATGTAATGAAAATAAATTTTCTGAATATTTAAAAATTTTGTTCCAGTACCTCAGATAGTTTATATAGGAACACTTTGATAGTTCTCTTTAATTTATATATATTCAATTAATGTCTATTTTATATGGGCAGAAAGAAACAAAGAAGAAAATTGATATATGTCTAAATGTATGATGTATCAAATATCAAATATAAACATTAAAATATTATAATTTTTTAAATAATTGTTCCTCATTTATTCCTTCCTGTAGACACCTGAAGCATACTTTAAAATCTGTAAATAAAAATGGAATAGCAAAAGAAAATTGCTAAATTTTCATTCTAACTTTGAATAACTGTAGCTGATATGGCAGTATAAGAAATAAAGATATTATAATTTACAGTCAGATAAATAATAATATATGGAACTGTTTCCTATAGAAAACTACTAGCTACAGTGTTTCTATAACGTCTTAAGACAATTCCAATGAAACAATTTTACATTTCATCATGAGTATGACTCACTGATTAGTATCAGGACATTTCCAGCAAATTTAAAAACATTTATACATAATTAGTGTTAAATAGACTGATACTCAGTTAACAGAGTCATAGAACAGTAGCTGTTATGGATTGAACTGTGTCCTCCAAAATTTATGTGCTGTAAATCCTCACCTTTATACCTGTGGATATAATCCCATTTGGGGATAGGGTTTTCTCTGTTATGTTCATAAGGCCTTGTCAGTGTAGGGTAGGTTTAAGCCAATCACTTCTGAGATATAAAAGAGCAGATTAGAAGAAGGAGGTACAGATGGGGGAAGACTGATGCCACACCATATGAAGATCACAGAACAGAAGCTGAAATAGACAAGAACCTTCCCCCAGAGGAGACAGAGAGAGAACACCTTCCCCTGGGGCCAGTGCCCTGAATTCTGGTTTCTAGCCTCTTCAACTGTGAGAAAATAAATTTTTGTTCATTAAAGCCACCCACTTGTGGTATTTCTGTTACAGTAGCACTAAAAATCTAGATAGCAGCATGTGCAATTTACGGAAATTTTAAAGAGATTTTGAAGATTTTATGTGTCTGTCACTCCAATCTTTTTATATTGGCAGAGTAGAGGTATTTATTAAGGGTGTATGTGTGTATAAATTTAAAAAACTGGATGAAAATCTAGAATAAGAAAAAATATTAATTGGTTTGAATGATATAAATTTAATATCAATATGGTATTCCTAATTCAATTTTATAGATACTAGTCTAGTTTATGGAGCCCTGGTAGTGCAGTGATTAAGAGGTCAGCAGTTTGAATCCACCAACAGCTCCTTGGAAACCCTGTGGGCAGTGCTACTCTGTCCTATAGGATTCCCATGAATTGGAATCAACTTGATGGCAACAGGTTTGGTTTTTTTGTCCAGTACTAGTTTACCAGGAGCAGTAGTAGCACAATAGTTAAGCGCTTGGCTGCTAACAGAAAGGTTCGTGGTTCTAACCCACCCAGCAGCGCCACAAGAAAAAGATCTGGCAATCTGCTTCCATATAGATTACAGCCTATTAAATCCTATGGGGTGGTTCTACTCTGTCACGTGGGATCACTATGAGTTGAAAATTGGCTCAACAGTACCTAACAACACCACTCTGGTTTACAATATGATCATAAAGAACCATATGCATAGACCAATTATAATTCCTGAAAACATCTAGGAAATTATCTGTTATTTCCAAATTTTAAAATGGTTTAAGATGAGCTTTTCAGGATATGAGGTCTTCTGGACTCAGGGAGCTTAGTTTAACCCTATACAACTGCCTGTTAGTCATTCACAGCACTGCAGCTATTGTTACCATGCTAAAGTGTCCTTTGCTAATGATTCAGAAATTTAAAATTTGAACCATAAAATTTTGTAACAGAAATTATCTAATCCTAACCTCTTACACAGGTTTAATATAGAGGAGAACTTCCTAAGCAAGAGAGGAAATCCAAAAACAATTATGAAAAATTATATTTAAAAAGTAGAGCAATATGTAGGTCAGAGAAATGTAACTATTTCTAATATAGAAAGGCTACCTACAAATTATTAACGAAAACACAAAAAACCCATTGCCATCAAGTCGATTCCGATTCATAGCAACCCTATAGGATAGAGTAGAACTGCCCCATAGGGTTTCCAAGCAGCAGCTTGTGGATTCGAGCTGCTGATCTCTTGGTTAGCAGCTGAGCTCTTATCCACTGTCACCAGAGCCCCTTAATGAAAACAGACTCATAAAAAATTTACACACTAAAAAGTAGGTAAACTATGAGAAAGGAAATGCATATGTAGCATTAACATATGAAGCAGGTGTTAAATTTTGCTAGTATTCAGATAACTGTAACAAAAGTAAAAAAATCACAGAATATGTTTTATTAACCTGATTGTCAAACATTTAAGTACTATCCAAACTTCACAGACATGCAGGAAAACAGAAACTCTCACACGTTACTAGTGGGAATGTGAGAAGCTGTACGTGATCTTTTTGAATATAATCTGACAGTCTTTTGCCATAAAAATAAACATTATTTTAAAAATACTCCCTTGGGTCTTAAAAGGTTGTAAGTGGCCATCTAAGATACTCCACTAGTCTCACGCCTTTGGGAGCAAAGCAGAATGTAGAAAACCAAAGACACAAGGGAAAGATTAGTCCAAAGGACTAATAGACCACAACTACCACAGCCTCCACCAGACAGTCCAGCCCAACTAGATGGTGCTCAGCTACCACCACTGACTGTTCTGACAGGGATCACAATAGACGGTCGAGGAAAGAGCTGGAGAAAAATGTAGAAGAAAATTCTAACTCACACACACAAAAAAGACCAGACTTACTGGTCTAACAGAGACTGGAGAAACCCTGAGAGTGTGGCCCCTGAATGCCCTTTTAACTCAGTACTGAAGTCACTCCTGAGGTTCACCCTTTAGCCAAAGACTAGACAGGCCCATAAAACAAAACGAGACTAAATGGGCATGCCAGCCCCGGGGCAAGGACGAGAACACAGGAGGGGACAGGAAAGCTGGTAATGGGGAACCCAAGGTCGAGAAGGGAGAGTATTGACATGTGGGGTTGGCAACCAATGTCACAAAACAATATGTATTAATTGTTTAATGAGAAACTAGTCCGCTCTAAAGTACAGTTAAAAAAAATACTCCCTTGGCTGTATGTTCAATTCAAATATTCAAATAAAAGTACAGATATAACATGATGGATGGGCAAGATGTTTATTCTCATATGTCTGTAGTGTCAAAAGCTAGAAACAATTTGAATGTTCACAAAGAGGGGAATAGCTAAATAAGTATGACATATATATGCTATGTGATATTAAGCAAGTACGGTGATACCGAGTTTGATTCATATCTATTGAGTCAGATAATTGCTTAAGATGCGTTTTTAGCAAAGAGAAATAAAATAAAAAATAAACGTTGTTGTATGACCTCACTTTTTTTTTAAAAGAAACAAACAAAAAAGACTATACAACATAGGTGATGTTATGTTTGTGGATATTTAAATTAGCATGGAGTATGATAGAAGTCCCTGGGTGGCAAAAATGTTTAATAGATGAAATACTAACCAAAAAGTTGGTGGTTTGAAGCCACCCGGAGAGAGGTGCCTCTTAAAAAAGTCCTCGAGATCTGCTTCCAAAAGATCGTAGTCTTGAAAACCCTATAGAACACAATTCTACTCTGCAACACATGGAAACACCATGGGTCAGAATTGACTTGACAGCTACTGTTTAGCTTTGCTTTTTTTAATGGCAAATGTGGATGTGAATGGATAATGGAATAATTATATATATTTATGTAATTTAAATATTTTATACAGGAAAAAATTTAAAGAACAGTAATTCAGAAGATTCTGTTCTTGCTATGAAATATACTATACTCTTGGTCAAATTATTTTAAATCACTCTTGCTACAGACACACTGGATATTTTGGCCATTATGGAATGAATGGAAGTATTGGATATTAACTGTCACATGGAACCAGATAAACAATGCTGGAACTTAAATTTGTCACATAAAACTTTGACTATGAAATTCTACACGTTAAGTAAAAGGTAAGACTAGAAACAACCTGCCCACTAGCACAGCAACATATATGGAATGATGTTTGTCTCTGCTATGCTCTTCCAATGATTCGTACCACTGAAATACCTTAATGTAGGGCTGAAATTTGTATGATATACATTGTCATATGAGCCGTAAGCTAAGGAATTAATGCAAAAAGAAGTCCCCTAGAAATACTTCTTATTAACTTAGCTAAAGCAAATATAAATCTGGATTTTCATATCTAAAGATGAAGATCCCATTCTTCCTGTTCTTATTATACTAATAGTATAAATTAATTTATCAAAAACCGGAAAAATTTTCAGAAGTGTTTGGAGGATGAGCAAATTCCTGTCTGAGTAGAAATAAATGTAAAAATAAAATAAAAGGGAATGATTATGGAGATGATAATCTATTTCCTGTTCTAAATGCCAAGAAATGTTGGGCAGATTATACAAAAGACTCAAGAGAAAAGCTTTCAAAGGAAAAGTTAAAATAAATGGTTTGAAGAAATTCATTTATATGTAAAAAAAATACCCATCTATATAAGATGTTCATGGAAGAACTTTGATTTAAAAAATTAAAATTAAATTGAGGAAAAAATAAATTTTTAGAAATGTGAAAAGATTAAGGTTAAGAATAAATCAAATCGGGACTCCAGCAAGATGGCGCTCTAGGCAGAAGCACCACGCTGTCCCTCCACAACAAAGATCCAAAAAACTAAGCCAAACAGAGAATCAACAATCCTGAAACCCTAGAACATCAAATG
>NW_004444019.1:5927975-5929047 GCF_000243295.1 Trichechus manatus latirostris
CGCGCCCAGGCGGGCAGCTCTCTGGGTGCCGTTTGTAGGCTGCAGGTGTTGCTTTTTTATTTTTCCCCCTTTTTTCTTTTTCTGCTTCTTTTGGATTCTCGCTTGCCACTCGCTGCCTCCCCCCTCCTTTTGCTCAGGTGCCTGACTCCGAGAGCAGTCTTTGCCCTTTCCTATGGGGCTGTGGGGCTACGTTTGGGCGTGCGACTGCTTCTAGGCCTGGGCTGCTGCACTGATTAGATCCCGGGGCCTTTGTTCATTTGCTCCTCTGCTTCCCGGGGCCACAGACTCTTGACCCAAGGCTGCCGGCTGCTTGGATTCCGCGCGCCCGTTCGGGCGGCTCTCTGGGGGCCGTTTGTTGGATGCTGGTGTTGCTTTATCTGCTTCTTTTGGATTCTCACTTGCCTCTCGCTGCCTCCGCCTCCTTTTGCTCAGGTGCCTGGCTCCGAGTGCCGTCTTTGCCCTTTCCTGCAGGGCTGTGGGGCTACGTTCGGGTGTGCGGCTGCTTCCAGGTCTGGGCTGCCGCGTGGGTGAGAATCCGGGGCCTTTGTTCCTTTGCTCCTCTGCTTCCCGGGGCCACAGGCTCTTGACCCAAGGCTGCCGGCTGCTTGGATTCCACGCGCCCGGGCGGGCGGCTCTCTGGGTGCCGTTTGTAGGCTGCAGGTGTTGCTTTTTTTTTTCCCCCCTTTTTACTTTTTCTGCTTCTTTTGGATTCTCGCTTGCCACTCGCTGCATCCCCCCTCCTATTGCTTGGGTGCCTGACTCCGAGTACCGTCTTTGCCCTTTTCTGCGGGGCTGCGGGGCTACATTTGGGCGTGCAGCTGCTTCCAGGTCTGGGCTGCAGTGCTGGTGAGATCCCGGGGCCTTTGTTCATTTGCTCCTCTGCTTCCTGGGGCCGCAGTCTCTTGACCCAGGGCTGCCGGCTGCTTGGATTCCGCGTGCCTGGGCGGGCGGCTCTCTGAGTGCCATTTGTTGACTGCTGGTGTTGGTTTTTTTTTTTTTTTTGATTAGATTTGTTTTCTTTTCCCTCTTTTTCCCTTTTGTCTTTCTTCATTGCTCAATTTCTCGTCTCTCT
>NW_004444019.1:5936278-5954326 GCF_000243295.1 Trichechus manatus latirostris
ATTAAAAAAAAAAAAAAAGAATAAATCAAATCATGAATTTTCTACTCTAATCAAATCTCCTACAAAGCCCCACCTTGTCATTCTGTTTAGCTGATGTCACTATGGACTTAAAGGAGAAAATAGAGAACATTCAGCATGCACTTTCTCAATGCTGAGTCTGTACTTCCTTTTGTTCTTTCTTTCCTCTGGCTTCAGAGAAAGAGCTCTCTTTTCTCTTGTAGATGGTTAATCACCTGTAGTGTTGGCATTTTACTCTTGATATTTCCCCCAGAATTATTTCTTTTATTATATTTATGCTCCCAGAAGTTAGCAACATGTACACCTCCAAGCTGACAATCAATATGTCACTGATGACCTGAGCTTAACTGGTTTTCAAAAATAGAAAGTTCTACCAGTGAATAAGATGGTAGATTGGAAGCTTGAATTTGACAATTGAAAAGTATAAATCAGCAAAATATTATCTTGAGGAAAAATAAGACTAAAGGAATTACCGTGTTTTTTCGCAAATAACTTACCCATGTAAATGACGTGCCCACACATATAATGCAAAACATAATTTGCTTATGAAAATAATGAAGAGGGGTTGCATAGTTGGCCAAAAACATATAACACTCACGTTATCTGCATAAAAATATGGTAGCTCCTTACAGAAATGCATAAACTTTAGGAAAGAGTTCTTTAAAACATCTTGAAGTTGCATGAAATATAACTATGTCAAAGGGAATACATTACACAAAATGTCATTTATAGCTCACCACAACTTAATATAAAATAATGTACATTAATAGAAGAAAACAAAACAGAGATAAAACAGTAACAAAACTTGACATTATAATATTTATATAGAATGTAAAATGAAAGTATTTTTCCTTAGTTTCATGAGATAAATTAAACAGAATTTGCTATAATATGGTAAAATTTTCTAATTAAAAAAAAAGTGTCCAATATGCCCACATTGCAAGTGAACGGTGAGCAATAGTATCTTTATACTCCCATCACTGACCTTCTTCTCTAGTCAGATCCTGGAAAAACACCTTTAAGTTTGAGCACTTGAGCCATGGGCCTCATCAGGAATAAGAAACTTACACCCTTAGGCCTCTTGGCAGCCCAATATTTGAGGAGATGGATGGATAGAGTGGACCCTGTGATAAATGGACCATGCAGAAATATGAAGTGCTAGATTCAGCCATAACGTCTAAACTGTAGTGCCTGAGTCCTCATTCCTCTGAAATGCTTTTCTTCTACAGATTATCCCAAAAACAAAATGTATGATTTGTTTCCCCAGGTGTGCAATGCCTTCTATGTTGTTGTTGTTGTTAGGTGCCAGTGAGTCCATTCCCACTTATAGCAACGCTATGTACAACAGCATAAAACACTGCCCAGTCAGTCCTGCATCAACCCCATGATCATTGCTGTGCTTGAGCCCATTGTTGCAGCCACTTTGCCAATCCATTTTGTTGAGGATCTTCCTCTTTTTTACTGACCCTCCACTTTACCAAGCATGATATCCTTCTCCACGGACTGGTCCCTCCTGAAAACATGTCCAAAGTATGTGAGACTGAGTCTTATCATCCTCGCTTCTAAGGAGCACTCTGGCTGTATTTCTTCCAAGACAGATTTGTTTGTTCTTTTGGCAGTCCATGGTATATTCAATATTATTCGCCAACATCACAACTCAAAGACACCAATTCTTCTTCGCTCTTCCTTATTCATTGTTCAGCTTTCACATGCATATGAGGCAATTGAAAACATCATGGCTTGGGTCAGGAATACAGAAAGTATGAATCTAGGAAAATTGGAAGTTGTCAAAAATGAAACAGAATACATAAACATCAATATCCTAAGCATTAATGAGATGAAATGGACTGGTATTGGCCATTTTGAATTGGACAATCATATGGTCTACTAGGCTGGGAATGACAAGTTGAAGAGGAATGGCAATGCATTCATCCTCAAAAAAGAACATTGCAAGATCTATCCTGAAGTACAACACTGTCAGTGATAGGATAATATCCACATGCCTACACAGAAGACCAGTTAATACGACTATTACTCAAATTTACTCACCAACCACTAAGGCCAAAAAAGAAGAAATTGAAGATTTTTACCAACTTCTTCAGTCTGAAATTGATCAAACATGCAATCAGGATGCATTGATAATTACTGGTGATTGGAATGCAAGAGTTGGAAACCAAGAAGAAGGATCTGTAGTTGGAAAATATGGCCTTGGTGATAGAACTGATGCCAGAGATTGCATGATAGAATTTTGCAAGACCAATGACTTCTTCAGATACCTTTCTTTTTTCAACAACATAAATGGCAACTATGCATGTGGACCTTGCCGAATGAAATACACAGGGAATCAAACTGGCTACATCTCTGGAAAGAGAAATGGAGAAGATCAATATCGTCAGTAAGAACAAAGGGCTGACTACGGAACAGACCATCAATTGCTCATATGCAAATTCAAGTTAAAGCTGAAGAAAATTAGAACAAGTCCATGAGAGCCAAATTATGCACCTTGAGCATATCCCACCTGAATTTAAAGACCATCTCAAGAATAGATTTGATGCATTGAATACTAATGACCAAAGACCAGACCAGTTGTGGAATGACATCAAGGACATCCTACATGAAGAAAGCAAGAAGTGATTAAAAAGACAGGAAAGAGAGAAAAGATCAAAATGGATGTCAGAAGAGACTCTGAAAGTTGCTCTTGAATGTCAAGTGGTTAAAGTGAATGGAAGAAATGATGAAGTCAAAGAGCTGAACAGAAGATTTTAAAGGGAGGCTTGAAAAGACAAAATAAAGTATTATAATGGCATGCTCCTTTTATGTTATTGAGGATAATTTCTCTTCTGAAGAATAGTGATGATGTAGTTTTTAATATACCCAATGAATTTACTAACAAGCAAAGAGCTGTGAAATCAGGTATCATCATGGATTAAATCAGTAATGTTGATTTTTTAGGCTTTGAGGATGTTTTATATATATATTTGGAGTAGGAAGCATAAAACAAAAAATAAGGCATTTACAACTCTTTTAAATAATTTTCATTCCACTTATGTGACTATGACAATTACTGAAATAGCAGTTTTAAATAAACCTTTCTTGTTTCTTACCCTATACTATTATTCGATAAAATAAGTGCTTTTGCTGCATGTAGAAGTATGGCTTTGGAACGCTTTAAAGTATGTAATTGTGCATCAATTTTGGTAAAATATTTGCCATAGCTAACTGTATAAAAATTATATCAAGTGTATATTAACTTGCTGTTTGCTTTGTATCTGTAAGCAGGATGCCTATAAGCCAAAAATAGAAAAAAAACCTGTTGCCACAGGGTCAATTTTGACACATAGTGACCCTATAGGACAGAGTAGAACTGCCCCCTAGGGTTTCCAAGGCCGTAATCCTTAAGGAAGCTAACTGCCCCATCTTTCTCAGCTGGTGGTTCGAACTGCCAGCCTTTTGGTTAGCTCTGAGTGCTTAACAACTGTGATGACTATAAAAAACAAAAACAAACCCATTGCCATCGAGTCCATTCCGACTCATACCAACCCTATAGTGCAGTATAATTGTCACATATATAATGTAATTGAATGTATAAAAATTAATTTTATAATTGAACTTCCTTTATACTTTTTAAAGTAATTACCAAGGTATTAGAGTTTACTTATATAGTTCAAAAGACATTGCTCTATGCTCTTTCCCCCTATATACCTACCAGGAGTCATTAAAGTGCTATGTTTATTTCTAGCTATGTGATGTTCTATTTGTTTCAAGATTAGCACAGTATTCTTGCACAGGAAGGATTTATGATTTCTCACTCTATTCCAGACCACTGTATAAGTATAAATTCTCCCCAATTCCTAAAATCACTTGAAAATATTTTGACAAACCAATTACATTTTCCATGAGTGTTTACTGTAAAGTAAAATATGTCTTAAATGTCTATACATATGCTGTGCTGGCAACTCTTTCATTATGTGAATATATTCCATAATAGCCTTTCTTAGATATCTTTCATAATTCCTTGAAGACCAAATTAGGTAACATATATGAATGTGGTTAGCAAAATGTAAATTGTTAACATGGAAAGTATTTTTATTAGAAAAGGAGAAAAAAATGATTGTAATCTTCTTCTGAAACTAAAGCTCTTTAGTCCAAATAGAAATGCTATAATACTGAGGGGAGGGAGCAGATGGAAGGCTCTGGGCAGTAATTCACCAATTTAATGATACAATTTGATTTATTGATTTCTATTTACATGAGTGCTTTTTTTAATTTAAATTACAAATTTCTTACAGCCTTCATGATTTTTCCTTGATTTTCACTGCTACTACATCTTAAAAAATGGGATTTTCCAATATATATGATATAGAACTCTTGTAGATAGTTTTTTAAGAAAGCTTTTGAAATTAGTATACTCTCTCCAAATAAATTTGAAAACAGTTTATACTGCATACTTATGTTATAGATTCGAAATGTCCATTGACATGGAAAACGTTTTTCAACGTGGAAAACATTTCTTAATGTTTTTTTAAAAAATACTCCCTTAAAGCATTGTAATGATGTATTGGCAAGTAGACTGTAACACTTTAATGTGGGCACACTGGTGTTTGCGTGTAGAAATTTTTAAGAGCACAAAATTCAAAATCAGAAAGAAAATGATTCAAATCCTAGCTCCATCATCAAAAGACCAGATAAAAATTACTTCAAACTTCATTCTATATTCATAAAGTGATGGTAGTAAGTTCCACCTAATAAAATTCTAAGGAAAATACAACGAAAAATGTGTTTAGGACCCTTAGCACAGTCTCTGACATTATATTGTTTTTGTTAGGTGCCCTAGAGTCAGTTCTGACTCATAGTAACCCCATGTACAACAGAATGAAACACTGCCCAGTCCTGTGCCTTTCTCACAATCATTGCTATGTTTGAGCCCATTGTTGCCGCCACTGTGTCAATCCATCTTGTTGAAGGTCTTCCTCTTTTTTGTTGACCTTCTACCTTATCAAGCATGATGTCATTCTCCAGCGACTGATCCCTCCTAATAACATATCTAAAGTATATAAGATGAAATCTCACTATCCTTGCTTCTAAAGAGCATTTTGTCTGTACTTTTTCCAAGACAGATGTTTTCATTCTTCTGGCAGACCATGGTATATTCAATATTCTTCAATGACACCATAATTCAGAGACATCAGTTCTTCTTTGGTCTTCTTTATTCATTGACCAGCTTTCACATGCATGTGAAGTAATTGAAAATACCATGGCTTGATCCAGGGACACCTTAGTCCTCAAAGTGACATCTTTGCTTTTGAACACTTTGAAAAGATTTTTTGAAGCAGATTTGCCCAATGCAATACATCATTTGATTTCCTGAGTGCTGCTTCCATGGGCGTTGATTGTGGATCCAAGTAAAATGAAATCCTTGACAACTTCAATATTTTCTCCATTTATCATGATGTTATTTATTGGTCCCATTGTGAGGATTTTTGTTTTATGTTGAGGTGTAATCCACACTGAAGGCTGTAGGCTTTAATCTTTATCAGTAAGTGATTTAAGTACTCTGCTTCCAGCAAGATGCTGACGGAGTAAATGAAAAAAAAAAAAACACCTCTGCTAGCAACCCTACAGAACAGAGTAGAACTGCCCCATAGACTTTCCAAGGAGCAGCTGGTGGATTCGAACTGCCAACCTTTTGGTTAGCAGCCATAGTGCACCGTAGCTTTAACCAACGTGCCACTATAGTGAATACTTAATACATGGTAGCTGTTATGGATTTATTTCTTTTTTCAATTTGCTGCTGTAGTTTATTTACTTTCTAACAATTATCCCTAATTTTTTAGTGACAGAAGTCACCTTCAAAAATCTGAAAAGCCATGCATAAAAGGCAGGATTCACCATGAGAATCAGTCTCTTATCAAAGGATTTCAAGAATATTATGACCTATGGGGAATTTGCCATTGTCAAACATTACCAACTCTGAAATATTACTGTTCTAGGCAACCAAGAATGGATCCATATAGTAAAGACAGAGTAAGTTGTCCAAGCTCATGAGACTGGTGAATAAAGCCAAAATCCTAACTAAAATCAGTTTACAAATGAAATATAACTACAGTGGAATTGGAACACTGAAACTGGAATAAAACACTATACTCTGTCCTTTAGATAGATTTCATGATAATCCAACTTATAAGGGTACATTCACAACATGAGCATGAAATCAGAACAGAAAATACATTCAATTCCTTTCATCAGTTTTGCCAGGAACTGTGTTAGAAGCTAGTTACATGATTCAAAAATACAGTTGCTTTAGATTGGGTTGATTTCTGTAGCCATCTCTGCAATGGAGATTGTCTTGCTAATGCTCCAAAATACTTTCAGCCCATTGAACAAAATGACTCTGTAAAGTATATAAGTGAGACTTTCAAAGATTTATCTCAAATATTCTCAATTTATATCTTCCTGAAACTGACTAATCCCTCTTGTGATTGACAGATTCCATTTTTTAAGTGCATAATGTTTTCAGTCAAGAAAAATTAAACACCCTTTTTTATTTTATTTATTTTTTTCTTGTACTTTAGATGAAGGTTTAAGACCAAGCTAGTTTCTCATTAAACAGTTAGTATACATATTGTTTTATGACATTGGTTAACAACTCCACGACATGTCCACACTCTCTCTTCTAGACCCTGGGTTCCCTATTACAAGCTTTCCTGTCCCTTCCTGCCTTCTAGTCCTTGTCCCCAGGCTGTAGTGTCCCACTAGTCTCATTTTGTTTTACGGGCGTGGCTAATCTTTGCCTGAAGGGTGAACCTTGGAAGTGACTTCATTACTGAGCTAAAATGGCATCCAGGGGCCATGCTCTAGGGGTTTCTCCAGTCTCTGTTAGGCAAATAAGTCTGGTCTCTTTTTGTGAGTTAGAATTTTGTTCTACATTTTTCTCCAGCTCTCTCCTGGACTCTCTGTTGTGATCCCTGTCAGAGCAGTCAGTGGTGATGGCCAGGCATCATCTAGTTGTACTGGACTCAGTCTGGTGGTGGCCGTGGTAGTTGTCCTTTGGACTAATCTTTCCCTTGTGTCTTTGATTTTTGTCATTCGCCCTTGCTCCAGATGGGGTGAAACAAGTGGAAAATCTTAGATGGACGCTTACAGGCTTTTAAAACCCCAGACGCTGCTCACCAAGGTAGAATGCAGAACATTGTCTTTATAAACTATGTTATGTCAGTTGAGCTAGATGTTCCCAGAGATCATGGACCCCACAGCCCTCAGCTCAGCAATTTGGTCCTTCAGGGAGTTTGGATGTGTCTATGGAGATTCCATGAACTTTTGTCTTAAAATCGTGCTGGCTTCTCCAGTATTGTGTACTGTCTTACCCTTCACCACACACCAAAGTTACCACTTATCTATTTAAACACCCCTTTTCTTTAAGGAAACCTTGGTGGCATAGAGGTTAAGAGCTACAGCTGCTAACCAAAAGGCCAGCAGTTTGAATCCACCAGGCACTACCTGAAAACTCTAGGGGGCAATTCTACTGTGTCCTACTATGAGTCAGAATCGACTTGATGGCAACGGGTTTGGGGTTTTTTTTGTTTGTTTGTTTGTTTTGCTTTTCTTTTTCTTTAAAGAATCTTATATCTTAAAAATTGATAAATTAATACATAGATGAGAGAAAATTATTTTGGTTAAGCAAGGCTAGTAAATACAAGACTAAATGACAATCTTAGAGTTCATAAAATTCACATAAAATTAAGTTCTACATACACAGTGAAAATGTATTTGGAATGGAGTAAATTAAAACGTGTGCAGTGTGTGTTTACATATATGCGGGTATCAGAATTTTGCTATTTAGTTTTTCACTTATTATGGAAAGATTACATGAGGGATATGGAATCTCGAAAGCTTGCTGTGTTTGATATTCCAACATTTCCTAGTCTAATTTGAAATACAAATCATATAATTCCTGTTTTTGTGTTAACAAAAAAGTATACCCTCCAACTTTTAAAGAATAGTCCCATTCCAATGTTTCCGTATAAAATATACTCATCTCAGCAATAGTTTTATATAAAAGTTGCTGCACAGCTGATCACCCATCTCCCTCAGAGTCAATTATTTCTAAATTTTCAATCTGGGCTTAGCCCTAGTCATTGTCCCAAAGGGACTTTCAATAGGGTTTGTAATGACTTGTTACTTGTGCTGAGATTTCTTAGGCAACTTTGATTCTGCTTGATCTATTGTTGCATTTGATTTTATAGATCACTGAAGACTGCACTACCATTTCTATCACTATGTGAAACTTTTGAATTCTAATCTAGCTTGCCTTTACCCAACAATTGTATTTGGGCATTCTCATTAGCAGGCCATTTGTTCCTCCCAGGGCTCCAAATGCCAATCCTCTTTAGAATATAGAATGAAAGTTACCTTGTCTAAATAAATATATTTAGAATGAGTTGGCTTAGTATTGTTTAGAGACTAGGATTGTTGCTCCTTGGCTATAAACTTCTTGGCAGGTGTTGGGCTACTGCCTACTCTTTGCTTAGTTGGTAAATAAATTGCAGTTGTTTTCACAGTAAAATCCTAGAGGTTATGTTAGATCACTCTTTTATGATGCACCTTAATGCAAAACATCTGTTTCATAATCTACTCTCATTCACCAAAGGTATACATAATATTGTTAAGTTTGTTTCTTTCTAACTCATTAGCTTATTGATGATAATGGTTTTGTGTAGCTGTAAGGAATGCTTTACAGTGAGAGATATAGTTCCATAAGTAGTCAGGGAAATGAAAATAACTAGCAAACAGAAGTCCTAGTTCATAGCGCTTATATCTTTTGTTCATAATTTTCCCCATAGGCTCACTGTTAAATACCCCCAGCTCTGGGCTAACTGACCTCCTTTTCTTTCATCTACTCTTCTGTATTCCTCATGGAGTGACAGTCACTCCTTCTTGCAACATGGCTCTCTGGGTAGTATAAATGAAATTATTAAGTTTCTAGGTGCAGATAATGCTCCATACTTCCACGCTTTAATTCATCTCTAGTGGTATTTCCCAGGACTTTTCCATGACCTTCTCAGCCTAGACGCTCTTCTTGGGCAAACTAAAGTCAGAATTTAGAGCGTTGTTTATGGGGCTCACCATAAGTTGGCACTTGCCTATGTCTCTGACTCTGCTTTCTGCCACTCCTCATTACTCTCTACGTGTTATGAAGAAATTAAACTAATTGTAATTCCAAGAATATAACATATTATTCATCATCTTCATGCTAGTTATTGGGCTTTACCATTAACATATAGGACAATTTACATGAACCTCAGGTGAGTTCTAATAGTACCAGTACATATGGTACTTACTCCATTGAAATCACCAGCATATTTGCTTTTATCTTCTGCTAGGCTGAGAACTCTTGGAGGCAACTAGGCCCTTTTGGTATATGTAATTCCAACTCTTGGCTTCTAATAACTTGCTCGATATATGGTAGTCTCCCTTTTATTTCAGTTAAAACTTGTACTTGGGATGACCATGTTTCAAGCAAAGCCAAAAGATTGATACTGATAATTAGTTTCAAAGAAATTATATTTAAATAGTTTAAAAACAAGTATATTACTTATTCACCTATCCACTCATCCATTAACTTTAAATAGCATTTTAGGTATCAATAAAAAAAGAAAAAAAAGGATGGTGTTTGACCCTTGAAATAATACTTGGAAGACTACTGCCTCGTTCACCTGAACACAAACTGGCTTCATATCTGAAAGTTCAACCACGCATTTGTGTTCTGAATTCATTGTCTCTTGTCTTCTCAAGAGTATGGCTTCTGATATTATTCCCTCTTTCTCCAGAAACATTAATTTCTTCTTTTCAACTAGATTATTTTCATGAGAAAATGTGCTCTAGTAATTTATATTAATTTAAAAAAGAACCCCTAATCTGACATCCCCTTTCACCTATTGCCTTATTTCTCTATTGACCTTCACGGAAAATTTAACACACTGTCTATACATAATGTCTCTACTCTCCTCACCTCACTGCAGTTGAGCTTTGCCTGTTCCTCCCCAATTCTGTTATCTACTTAAATAGTTCTTGTATTTGTCATCAAAGACCTACATGTTAACATATCATAGTTAACATCTAGTGGTCCCTTTCTGATCATTTTCTGATTCTCATCTCAGGAGAATTTGACACAGATGACTATTTTCTCTATACAGTACTTGGGCTCCACAAAACCCTAATCCCCTGGATATTATCCAACCATATGGCCAGTCCTTCTTAATCACCTTTAATATTCATTCCTTCTCATAGTTTTTTGCTTGTTGGTTTGTTAGACTACCAACAAACTTACCTACTTAAATTATCTATTTAAATTTTAAGTAATCTTTCCTTCTCTATCTATACTGTATTTCTAGATAATCATATCAAGTTCTATGGTTTTAAATACCAGCTATATGTCAATCACTATTGTCAAGGAAAAAAAAATGGAAGTCTAAACAATAATAAGAACAGACATTATTGTTGGGAGAGTAAGGCAGGCTTTTGTATTAGGAAGAAGGTGTGACACAAAGCCTAAGCCAGAGTCTCAGGAAATGGGTGGTTAAGCAAAGCTGTGCAGAAACCCTAGAAGAGGATCTGTGGAAAGAGAAAGTTGTTGTTGTTAGGTGTCATAGAGTCAGCTCCAACTCACGGTGACCTTATGGATAACCAAACAAAATGTTACCCTGTCCTGTGCCTTTTTCATGATTGTTGCTGTGTTTGAGTGCATCTCATTGAGGGTTTGCTTCATTTTCTCTGACACTACTTTACCAACCATGATGTCCTTTTCTACCAGTTGGCCTTTTCTGATGATGTGTTCACAGTAAGCAAGACAAAGTCTAGCCATCCTAGCTTTTCAGGAACATTTTGACTGTATTTCTTCTAATACTGATTTCTTCATTCTTTTGGCAGTCCATGGTATGTTCAATATTGTTCACCAACACCACAATTCAAATATATCAATTCTTCTGTCCTCCTTTTTCATTGTCCAACTTTTGCATGCATATGAGGCAATTGAACATACTATGGCTTGGGTCAGGCGCACCTTTGCCATCATAGTAGTAACTTTGCTGTTGAAATCTTTAAAGAGGTATTTTGCAGCAGATTTGTCCAATGCAATATGTCGTTTAATTTTTTGACCGCTGCGTCCATGGAAGTTTATTGTTGATCCAAATAGAATAAAATCATTGACAACTTCAATTTCTTCTCCATTTATTATGATGTTGTTAATTTGCCCAGTTGTGAAGATTTTCAGGTGTAATCCATACCGAAGGCTGGTGCTAAAAACTGCTGGCAGGGGATGGTGGGGAGCATCTTGAAACTTAACAAACTGTGTCAAACATTATAATAGTAGGAAAGTCAATGTTTATTTGTGATTAGGCAAATGACCTGTGACGTAGCAAAAAAAAAAAGTTACCGTGAGGGAAGTTCACATAAAGTTTAGTGCTTAGCTGTTCTAGGCAAAGCATAATAAAGTCATGTCAAGCACACAGTTCGATTAGTCTTTTCACTATCAAATTGATATCATTAGGTGCTTATGTCCCCCATACATTCTACTCCTGAAAAACCAACCTCATACTTGATACTTACACTTCTTGAGTAATATTTTTTTCAGCACTAACCATGCCCAAAGTGGAATTCTTAACTAAAATCAACAATAATACTTCCCCAAGTCCTATCCAGCTCAGTAAATATTTTACATTCAACCTAGGAGTCATCTTATGATTTTTCGTTTTTGTTCAATCCCCAAATCAAACTAATCTGTATGTCTTGGCCAAACTATCTCCAAATATATCAATAAATTATCCCCTTTTTGTACCATTTTTATTAATGCCAATTTATTCAAGCCACCACTATCACTTGACAAGAATCCTGAAATTACTCCATAATTTATGTCCATGCATTCATTCTTACCAATCATATTTTCCATTCACCATTCAAAGAGAACTTGTAAAGATACAAATCAGATCATGTCATTCCTTCTTTTAATATACTTAAAGGATTTCTATTGCTCTAGAATAAAATACAAGCTATTTTACTCTGACTTAAGGCCCTAAAAATTTCTCTGGGTGGTGCAAATGATTTGTGCTTGACTACTAACCTAAAGGTTGGCGGTTCGAACCCACCCAACAGCACCACAGAAGAAAGCCCTGATGATCTGCTTCTGTAAAGATTATAGCCAAGAAAACCCTCAGAGGCATAGCAAGAGTAATGAGCACCCAGAAGCAATCTCAAGTTTACATCCTTCTGTCACCGGCCTTGTTGATGGGGGAGGGAGGGTGATTTGATGACAGGGGATTTCTCTGGCCAGTCTCACCCACCAGGAAGGGGGATGTATTTCCTGGGCTGGCCTCATCTGGCACCCCCTTGGACTAGTATCCGGGGGCAAGTGTTCCCCTCTGCCCCCCATGGCTACACCTCTGAAAACCCTATGGAGAAATTCTACTCTGCAACACCCATGGTCATCACGAGTCAGAATCTACTCAAGGGCAGTTAACAGCAAAACAACAACAACAACAAAAAAAAAAACAGTGGGTTTATACTTACACCCTACTCCTTAGAATTGGCCTCAGTTGACAGGACTCATATTGCCGGGCAAGTTAGACTGTACTGGTGGATGATTCCCCAAACCAAGGACTACGTACTTCTTTATTTATTGGCAATCTTACTTCACAAAACACAATCTGCATAAGAGCAGAAATGTTTGTCTTTCTTTCTTGACAGTTTATCCACAGAAGTTAGAAGAGTGCCAGCAAACAGTAAATGTTCAATACATATTTGTCATATAAATGGATGACTGTGAGGATACAGTATATTCACAAACTCAATAGACATAGTTGGATGCCCCATTGTTTTTTCCAAAACCCTCCTCTATTGGTTCTGCTAATATCACACTCTTAACCATTTTTCCTTTACTCTTCAGCAGCTTTTTCCAGACTAAATTTAAATAGGCAAGTGACCCTGAGGCTATGGTGAATAATTTGTATGCCCAATCCACAGACTGCCCCTTACTGTTTTCCCCATAAGTCACTTCTTTATGTTTCCATTTCCTATCAGTTTGAAAAGCTTTGGTGGGAAGAGAGGAAATGGACCATATATGATGTACACGATTGATGAGGCCTATATACTGCTATCTTCCCCTTAGAAACGTAAAGAGAGGTGAAGATTCTCCAACAGAATACACATAATCCTAGCAGAAGAAATCTCTACTGAAATTTCTGGCCCCTCAAGTTTGCACACAAATCGATTTTTGTTCCCAGTGGATTTTTGTCGTGGTTGCATTCTCAGGATGGCACTAATTTAAAGACAAGGATGGAATTTTTATAATTGTAATGTTAGAAAAATTATACACACACACACATATTTTATATATATATATGTTGTTGTTATCATTGTCGTTAGTTGCCATTGAGTCAGCTTCCACTCATGGCAACCTTATGTATACCAGGTCGAAACACTGTCTGGTCGTCTGCCATTTTCATTATATGTATGTATATGTGTGTGCGTGTATTTCATATATATAGCCTATACTATATTGCTTTATACAACATCCTGTCATTTGAATATAGCAAGAAAAATAAATACCAAGATTTGAAAGAGTTTTAATGCTTGAAGCTAAATAAGCAAAATTCTACTAAAAAGTGCTTCTCTGTGTATGTTTTTATGATATATTAATTTCCCCATCATCATCTAATTTTTATTCTCTTGGTTATTTTTTGAAGGACTCTAAAATTTGAGTAATAAGGATGCTTTACTCTAAGTAGTAAAATGATAGCCTAAAATTTCACGGCATTTGGAAAACTAAATATGTTAACTTGTTAATTTTAAGCTAAAAGAATCTTTTTTTTTAGACTTCTTTAGAACTAATATGTCTTTTCAGCAATATAAAGCAAACACTTTATGGTATATTAGAGAATTATTTTATGCACCTAGTATGCTCTTAACATCAGTTTACTATACTCTTTTCCATAGGAAAGGCTTTAACACTACAGCTTATTTCTTATTGGAAGATGTTTGATTTCAGTGTGGTGCTACACATTCCAATGACACACACTTCAAAATACAAAATACGTTTACATTCTATGTTCAAACACAGTTTCACATGGGAAAGTCATAGTGCTGCTCTGCTCACATTTCTGAAGTTTATAATTCAACATGCTATTTTTATATTTCTAAAATTACTGTACTATGAAGCATTTCCCTGAAAATGTAAAGAACAGATCATAGACATCCCATAAAATTAAGCATATGAAAAAAGGCATTTTACTACCTAATAATTGTATGACTTTTCTTCCCCCAATGATCTAGGAATATGAAGTGACATTCTCTTAAGCAGCTCTAATTGGCTGTCAGACCCATACCTTACATGAGCTAATACACCTCCTTACCATTTCTACCTAATCATCACTGAAACAATAAATCTTCCAAAGTTACAGAGCTAAGAACAGGGTGGAAATAGGCTTGCTGAAATAATGCCACACACCAACATGACAAATTCTACTTTCTATGAAATACAGCATTTTTTTTCTAAGAGCAGACATATTTTAAATCACAACTACCTATACTGATGAATACCTTGTGAAGTTTTGGGTGATAATATCAATTTAACATTTCATGTGTTAATGAATTAATATCAGTATATTAAATAGCATGGTAGAAATTATTTGAATTTTAAGTATTACAACTCATAGAGCATTTTCTTGATAAGAGATCATCAGTTTTATACCAATTCCCTGACAATTATGAATTATTTTCAGGCAAGAGTGACTAAAATGACTCTAATCCATTTTAAAATTAATGAATTCTATTCTATTCTATTGGTACAAGAGATTTACACTCAGTGCCAAACTAACATAAGATGAAAAGATTTTATTAACATAAACCTGAGTAGCAGGAAAATCAAAGGAAGGAAAGACAAGATGTACTGTTAGATGATGACACATTGGGCAGGTCTCAAAAAAGAGCTCTAACTGTGGAATAAATTGTTGGGGAAAAGCTGAAAATACATAGTTTTGTAGTCTATATGAGCAAGGTGTTGGCATGCACTATGCTTTGAGTCAAAGACATAGCAATAACTTAAAAGTCCTATCTTTCAATAAACCCATGAAAGAGCATTCCCCAAGAAACAAGGGATCCACCTTCTATCACTAATGTGCTGAGCTGCTTTGCACAAGTCATGTAATCTCTCTCGTCTTTGTTTTCTTTATCCTTAAAATACGGGAGGGGATTTTATACTACCTCTAAAGACCAATTAGCTCACATCATCCCTTATTTTAAAATTGAGCCAAAAGGAATGCGCTAACATAGTTATAGTTGCAGTATGGAGAAGATTCCAAGAAATACTACTACCAATGCAATAGTTTCTCAGAATCTTTGAAGTTTGGGAAGTAAGTGCTGGTTATTTTCACTCTTTTCTCAATGAGGCTCTGCTAGTGATTATCAACCTTCAAGTCAGGAAATTCTTATAATTACCCCTTGTGGTGTCAGAGATTGAAGATGGAGAAAGCAGGGGCACTTAAAAAGTAACAGTTTGACTCTACCAGTAGCGAGAATCACAAAAATCACATATAAATTTGTCAGCATTTCTTTACCACACAGAAAACTATGCCATAAATATTCTGCAAAATGTTCCAGCTGTACCTTACAAAATGTTAGCATTGAATCATCTCTTAAAACAGAAAAAAGGCCAAAAAAGTCTGTTCAAAAGCACTTCATAAGTACTGTATTTTTACGCAAATAATGCTCACCTTCTATGTTTGTTTGCCAACTACTCCTCCCCACCCCCACCCCCACCCTCGCCCCTGCCTCCCCAGGTATTTTCAGAAGCACCTGCTATGCCATTTTTTTTTTTGCATGTTACTGTAAAAAAATTAGCATAGTACACTTATGAAAATACCTCATGGGAGGAGGGCGGGATTGGCAAACAAATGTAAAAGGTGCACATTATTTGCATAAAAATACAGTAATCGGTAACATTTCTAGTATAAGATACAGAAACTTCTTGATTCTTTTGAGAAAAAGGATATTTATTAGACAGACTAATGCAGGGATACCCTTTAGTAACCACAGACACACTGTACAGCAAGGATTCCAGTACATTAAATCCAAAGGCAAGGAAGCCAAGAGCCACATTTGCCTACTCTATCTCATCAGGGCTCTTCAGTCTATATCGTCTTTGCTTCTCTGGACATCAGCTTCATTCTTTTCCATTGCAGTGCAAACCAGAACTTGCATTTATTGTTGGTTATGCCTAAAACTCTGACCAGATCATCACTAGGCTGACTTAATCCTATCATTTATGTCTCAAATCAAGTATCACCTCTTAGTGAGGCCTTCCCTATCAAAGTCTGCTCAGGACGATCATCAAGAATAAAAGATCATAAAAGGGTTCTCTTCACCAAGATTCCACAGGAAATTATTTTAAAAAGAGGGCACAATTATGATCCTGTTTCTGTGCACAGCAAACTCACCACTTTAAATTACACAGATGGAAAATAAACATCAGGCCATAAATAGGTATATTTGCAACAATGTTAACTGTGTAATTGTTAGCAGAAAAAAATTCAAATTAGCTAGAAGAGAGAAACGGTTAAATAAGTTGTGTTGCATCTATAGTTTGAATTGTAATGAATTTTTTTATTTTTTAATTTTTTCCCGTACAAAAATTTATACATACATTGTTATCTGACCCTAATTGCTCTCCCCTTACTGTGACAGCACACTCCTCCTTTCCACCCCTGAATCCCCAAGTCCACTCAACCAGCTCCTAACCCTCTCTGCCTTCCCATCTCACCTCCTGACAGAAGCTGCCCATTTAGTCTCTTATATCTACTTGAGCTAAGAGGCACACTCACGAGTATCACTTTATGTCCCGTAGTCCAGTCCAATCCCTGTCTGAAGAGTTGGCCTCCGAAATTGTTTTAGCTGTGAGCTGATAGAGAATCCAGGGGCCATGCTTTCTGGGGTTCCTTAAGTCTCAGTCAGACCATTACGTCTGGTCTTCTTACTAGAATTTGAGTTCTGCACCCCATCTTTCTCCTGCTCCATCAGGGACTCTCTATTGTGTTCCCTGTCAGGGTGGTCATTGGTAGTAGCCAGGCACCATCTAGTTCTGGTCTTAGGCTGATGAAGTCTCTGGTTTATGTGGCCCTTTCTGTCTCTTGGGCTAATACTACCTTGTGTCTTTGCTGTTCTTCATTCTCCTTTACTCCAGGTGGTTGGGACCAATTGATGCATCTTATGGCTGCTTGCAAGCTTTTAAGACCCCAGACACTACTCACCGAAGTAGGATGCAGAACATTTTCTTAATAAGCTTTGTTATGCAAATTGACCTAGGTGGTCTCTGAAACCATGATCTCCAGATTTCTGCCCCAGTGACTGTGCCCCTCAAAGTGTTTGATTGTATTCAGGAAACTTCTTAGCTTTGGTTTAGTCCAGTTGTGCTGACTTACCCTGTAGTGCGTGCTGTCCTTCCCTTCACCTAAGATAATTCTTATCTACTATCTAGTTAGTAAATAACCCTCACCCTCTCTCCCCACCCTCATAACCATCAAAGAATGTTTTGTTCTGTGTTTAAACCTTTACTTGAGTTATTATAATAGTGGTCTTATACAATATTTGTCGTTCTGTGACTGACTAAATTCACTCAGCATAATGACCTCCAGTTTCCTCCAAGTTATAAGATGTTTCACGGCTTCATCATTGTTCTTTATCGTTGCATAGTATTCCATTGTGTGAATATATCATAATTTGTTTATCCATTCGTCTGTTGATGGGCACCTAGGTTGTTTCCATCTTATTGCTATTGTGAACAGTGCTGCAATGAACATGGGTGTGCATGTATCTATTCGTGTGACGCTTTTTATTTCTCTGGGATATATTCGAAGGAGCAAGGAAGCTGGAACGTATGCTACTTCTATTTTTAGCTTTTTAAGGAAGCACCAACCCAATTTCCAAAGTGCTTGTACCATTTTACATTCCCACCAACAGTGTATAAGTGTTCCAGTCTCTCCACAA
>NW_004444019.1:5954978-5985681 GCF_000243295.1 Trichechus manatus latirostris
TAATGCTTTATTTATTCAGGGCCTCTTACCTTTCCATATGAAGTTGGTGATATGTTTCTCCATCTCATTAAAAAATGCAGTTGGAATTTGGATAGGGATTGCATTGTATCTGTAGATCGTTTTGGGTAGAATTCACATTTTCACAGTGTTGAAACTACCTATCCATAAGCAAGGTATGTTTTTCCAATTATGCAGGTCTCTTTTAGTTTCTTGCAGTAGTGTCTTGTAGTTTTCTCTGTAAAGATCTTTTACCTCTCTGGTTAGATTTATTCCTAAGTATTTTATCTTCTTTGGGGCTATTGTAAATGGTATTGATTTGGTAATTTCCTCTTCGAGGTTCTCTTTGTTGGTGTAAAGGAATCCAAATGATTTTTGTATGTTTAGCTTGTATCCTGAAACTTTGCTGAAATCTTCCATTAGTTCCAGTAGTTTTCTTGTGGATTCTTTGGGGTTTTCTGTGTATAAGATCATATCATCTGCAACTAGAGATACTTTGACTTCTTCCCTACAAATCTGGATGCCCTTTATTTCTTTTCTAGCCTAATTGGTAAGACTAGGACCTTCAGCACAGTGTTGAATAAGAGTGGTGATAAAGGGCATCCTTGTCTGGTTCCTGTTCTTAAGAGGAAGGCTTTCAAAGTCTCTCCATTTAGGATGATGTTGGCTGTTGGCTTTATATACATGCCCTTAATTATACTGAGGAATTTCCCTTCGATTCCTATTTTGTTGAGAGTTTTTATCATGAATGGGTGTTGGACTTTGTCAAATGCCTTTTATGCATTGATTGATAAGATCATGTGGTTCTTGTCTTTTGTTTTATTTATGTGATGGATTATGTTGATGATTGTTTTTCTAATGTTGAACCATCCCTGCATACCTGGTATGAATCCCACTTGATCATGGTGAATTATTTTTTTGATATTTTACTGAATTCTGTTGGCTTGAATTTTGTTGAGCATTTTTGCATCAATGTTCATGAGGGATATTGGTCTGTAATTTTTGTTTTTTGTGGTGTCTTTACCTGATTTTGGTATTAGGGTTATGCTGGCTTCATAGAATGAGTATTCCATCCTTTTCTATGCTCTGAAATACCTTTAGCAGTAGTGGTGTTAACTCTTCTCTGAAAGTTTGGTAGAATTCTCCAGTGAAGCCATCCAGTCCAGGGCTTTTTTGTTGTTGTTGTTGGGAGTTTTTTTGATTACCTTTTCAATCTCTTCTTTTGTTATGTGTTTATTTAGTTGTTCTATCTCTGTTTGTGTTACTTTAGATAGGTGGTGAGTTTCTAGAAATTTGTCCATTTCTTCTAGGTTTTCAAATTTGTTAGAGTACAGTTTTTCATAGTGTTCTGTTATGATTCATTTAATTTCAGTTGGGTCTGTTGTAATATCCACCATCTCATTTCTTATATGGGTTATCTGCTTCCTCTCCTGTTTCTCTTTTGTCAATTTGGCCAGTGGTTTATCAATTTTTTTGATCTTTTCAAAGAACCAGCTTTTGGATTTGTTAACTCTTTCAATTGTTTTTCTATTCTCTATTTCATTTAATTCTGCTGTAATTCTTATTATTTCCTTTCTTCTGGCACCTGAGGGTTTCTTTTGCTGCTTTCTTTATACTTATTACAGTTGTAGGATTAATGTTTTGATTACAGCCCTTTCTTCTTTTTGTATGTGTGCATTTATTGCTATAATCTGACCTCTGAGCACTGCTTTTGCTGTGTCCCAAAGGTTCTGGTAGGATGTGTTTTCATTCTCATTTGATTCTATAAATTTCTTTATTCCATCCTTAATTTCTTCTATAGCCCAGTAGTTTTTGAGCAAGGTGTTGCTCAGTTTCCATGGGCTTGATTTTTTTTCCTTGCTTTTTGTGTTGTTGATTTCTACTTTAATGGCTTTATGGTCAGAAAAGAAGCTTTGTAATATATTCACGCTTTGGATTTTGTTAAGGTTTGCTTTATGGCCTAATATGTCATCTGTTCTGGAGAATGTTCTATGTACATTGGAAAAGAAAGTATTCTTTGCTGCTGTTGGGTGGAGTGTTTGGTATATGTCTATGAGATCAAGTTGGTTGATTGTAGCATTTAGCTCTTCTGTGTCTTTATTGAGCTTCTTTCTGGATGTTCTGTCCTTCATCAAAAGTGGTGTGTTGAAGTCTCCTACTACTATAGCTGTCTATCTCTCTTTTGAGTGCTGTTAGAGCTTGTTTTATGTATTTTGGAGCCCTGTTGTTAGGTGTGCAAGTATTTATTATAGTTTTAGCCTCCTGGTGTATTGACCCTTTAATCATTACATAGTGTCCTTCCTTATATTTGTGGTGTATTTTACTTTAAATTCTATTTTACCAGAGCTGAATATTGCCACTCCTGCTCTTTTTTGAGTGTTGTTTGCTTGATATATTTATTTCCATCCTTTGAGTTTTAGTGTGTTTGTGTCTTTAATTCTAAGGTGTGTCTCTTGCAGGCAGCATATAGAAGGATCATGTTTTTTAATCCAATCTGCCACTCTTTGACTCTTAAATGGTGGATTTAGTCCATTTGCATTCAGTGTAATTATTGATAGGAATGAGTTTAGTGCTGTCATTTTGATGTCTTTTTGTATGTGTTGTCGACAGTTTCTTTGTTCCACTTAATTTTCTGTGCTGAGTTGTTTTTCTTTATGTATTTTCTTTTCATCTTTTTCGTTGTTGCTGATTTTGTGTTTCCTGACTCTTTATATTTTTCTAGTTTTTTTATTTTGACTTGTAGGATTGTTAGTTTCCTTTGTGGTTACCTCAATATTTACTCCTATTTTTCTAAGTATATACCAGTCTTTTATTTCTTTATATCACCTTGACTTCCTCCCCATATGAAAACTCTATGTCTACATTTTTCAAGTCTCTCTTTTTTGTTTTAATATTGTCATCTTTTACATATTGACATCTGTTTCCCTATTTTTAGTGTTTTAGCTTTGATTTACTTCTGTGACTTCCTTATCTGGGTTAATATGTGGTTATCTGTCCTATGTTCTTGTCTAGGGTTGTTATCTGATGTTACTGAGTTTCTAACTGGAGGACTCCCTGTAGTATTTTTTGCAATTTTGGTTTGGTTTTTCCAAATTCCCTAAACTTCTGTTTATCTGGAAATGCTCTAATTTCACCATCATATTTGAGACAGTTTTCCTGGATACATAATTCTTGGCTGGCAGTTTCTTTTCTTCATGACTTTATATATGTCATTCCATTGCCTTCTTGCCTGCATGGTTTCTGCTGAGTAGTCCGAGTTTATTCTTATGGACTGTCTTTTGTAGATGACCTTTCTTTTATCCCTAGCCACTCTCAAAACTCTATCTTTGGTTTCAGCAAGTTTGATTATGATATGTCTTGGTGACTTTCTTTTGGGATCTACCTTATGCAGCGTTCGATGAGCGTCTTGGGTAGATATCTTGTCATCATTCACGATATCAGGGAACTTTTCTGCCAACAAATCTTCAACAATTCTCTCTGTATTTTCTGTTATCCCTGCCTGTTCTGGTACTCCAATCACTTGTAGGTTATTCCTCTTCATAGAATACCGCATAATTCTTAGGGTTTCTTCATGGTTTTTTTTATCCTTTTATCTGATTTTTCCTCAAATAAGTTGGTGTCAAGTGTTTTATCTTCAATTTCACTAATTCTGACTTTAATTGCCTCAGTTTTTCTCCTATGACTTTCTATTGAGTTATCTAATTCTGAAATGGTATTGTTGATCTTCTGGATTTCTGATTGCTGTCTCTTTATGGATTCTTGCAGCCTGTTAAATTTGTCATTATGTTCTTCTCTAATCTTTTTAATATCCTCTATTGCGTGTTCTGCATTTTGCTTAATTTCCTTCCTAATTTTTTGAAGAGTTCTGTATATTAATCTTTTGTATTCTGCCTCTGATAATTCGAAGAAATTTTCATCCTCTGGAAAATTTCTAGATTCTTTATTTTGGGAGCTTGCTGAAGCCATTATGGATTGCCTCTTTATATGATTTGATATTGACTATTGTCTCTGAGCCATCAATAAGTTATTATATTTATTTATTTTATATTTGCTTACTGTGTCCTAGCTTCTTGTTTTGTTTTGATATGCCCAAATAGGCTGCTCATATGAGCTAGATTGATTATTGACACCTTTGAAACTCTAATGTCCTGTCACCAGGTGGTTAGATCTGTTACTAGGTATGTGAGCTCAGGAGTCCACCCACTCCTCCTGTATGGATTCAGCTCAGGTGCCCAGGTAGATAACCACCAAGTGTGTAGTGTAGGCTCTCACTCACAGTCCTAGACAATAATGGGTGATTTCTATAAGCACAGGCATCTGGCTGCAGCACAGGGACACACTCTGAGCAAGGTAGGGGGCTGACAGCTGCCCCCGAGTGTCCAGGAGAAAGGCATATCCCTGTTCCCTAGAGTGTGTAAATGGGTGGGTTTTGCATCCAGACTATGATCACCTAGTGCTGTTGGCTGTAAGGACTGGGGGGCACTTCTTATTCATGGGCCCCTATTGCAGGTGGCTAGGTGGTGTGGATGGAGCCACCAGTCCTCAGGCCACTTATGTTGTTGGGTGAAAACCCTGTTTAATGTGTGGAGCAGTGTCAAATGTCCAGAACCTGCCACTTCACAGCTAAAACAGTTGAAGTTAGAGTTCCGCTATATACACTTTTGTACTGCGGTAATGAGGGCCTACGCTGTTGAGATGGGCCCACACAAGTCTATGCAGGGGTAAAGGCACTCAAAGTCTGTGGATCCCTTATGCCTGTGCCTAGGCAAAGGAGCTGTGCTTACCCTGAGTTCCTGGCTTAGGGGAACTGACAGTTTATTTTTTCCTCTGTTTGTTAATTTGTTCACTCTCTAAAGCAGGGAGCATGGCTCCAGGCATGTGATAGATCCTACTTCCAGCCCAGGGGACTCGGCAATTGCTGAAGCCAGTATGGGACCCAGTGCAGAGCAGGGAGCAGGGAGATAAATGGGAGACAGGTTTTTCCCCAAGGGGGGTGTTTTTTACCCGTGTGGTAAACTGTACGCAAGTACTTATCTTTCGCCGATGAGGGCTGCTTCTCACTGGTTCTGGATGGCCGTGTAGACTCTCTGGCTCTGGGTCTCTCCCAGCGCTGAAAACATGCGAGCTGCTCAGGCCTGAAGGGCTCAGGCTCTCACCGGCTCAGGTCTGGCAACTTCTCGCTGCTTCCGAAAGGTCTCTCCCTCCTCCTGCCACTTAGTCTGGTTCTTCAACTCTGCCTTTGATGTTCAGGGCTCCCAGATTGTGGTGTATAATCAAATCACTGTTTCTTTTGGGTCTTTGTTGTAAGAGGGTCCACCAGCAGCATCTGACTACTCTGCCATCTTGGCCCCGCCTCTCCATTTTGAATTTTTTAAAAAGAATGAATTAGAGCTCTACGTATTAACTTGGACTGAATGAAGTCTGATATATGTTACCATGCAATATGATATAATAGGATATTATTTCTCTAAACAAATATGTTTAGATGTATATATGCTTATATTTTCACCACCTGTATGTCAGTTTGTTATACTGTGGTAGCTTGACTGTTGCTATGATTCTGGAAGCTATGCCACTGGTATTTCAAATACCAATAGGGTCACCCATGGTGGACAGGTTTCAGTGGAGCTTCAGACTAAGATAGACTAAAATGAAAAACCTGAAGATTTATTTCAAAAAATTGGATCACAACATAATATAGTCCAATTTAATTGGAAGACACTCAAAACACACAGTGGCCGCAACTATGGACTTGAACATATCAACTTGTGAAGATGGTGCAGGACTGGGCAATGTTTTCTTCTATTGTACATAAGATTGCCATTAGTTGGAGTTAACTCAATGGCAGCTAACAACAACATGTTTATGTTATACATATTTGTAGCAGCATATACATATCAATCTATGTCATCATTTAAAATTGTTATCAGTTTGTTTTGTTTATCCTTTGTTTTTGATTTTTTGTTTGTTTTTTTTAGCTATTTGAAATTTTATTGGGAAATGGCAGGATAAATTAGTATTTTTATAAAAATAGACTACTGCATTTAAAATGAAATAATAATACAATTTTAATTGAAAAATATTGAATAAGATAAAAATTTGAATATTTATTCTTTCTTAAACTTTAGTATAAAGTAGAAAAATAATCTCTACTTAAGTGTTTGATAATGTCATGCTCTTTCCCTCCTCAGATTCTTTGTACTTATTCTTCCTTAGTCTGAAATGCTCTTCCCACAGATGTCACAGGCAAAGGCATTAACAAAACACCCACAGAAATAAAATTACCAATGACCAATATGATATTTAAGGAAAAAAATTAAGCTATAAATAAGGAATAAATAATATGTAATTTTTCTCCAATCAAATTGGTAGAAGAAGAAGATGAAGTAGAGGAAGAGGAGGAGCAGGCAAAGAAGGTAGTTCAGAGTATTAGCCTAGTGTCTTAGTCTGGATTTTCTAGAGGGGTAAAACCAGTGAAGCATATATAAAAATATATAGAGAGATTTATTTCAAGGAAATGGTTCACACAATACAGGAGGCTGGAAGTCCCAAATCTACAGGTCAGGCAGCAGACTGGAGGCTTCTCTTGACTCGTGTCATCATGGGAGCTGGAAAATCCAAAATCTGTAGGTCATGCAGCAAGCTGAAAGCATCTCATGTCCCAAGAACCAGAGGTCAGACAACTTGAGATGAACGCAACTTTGCCAGAACATCTGTTTATATCATGGATGCAGGCTATCCTCCCAAGGAAACTGATCTTCCAGCTGACTGGCTGCTCATATCAGCTCAAAATGAGAGGTGTCTGCCAAACCACTAAGAATTATAGCCTAGCCAAGTTGACATATAACATTAGCCATCCTACCTGGTTATGAGAAAATCGACATGTGCACACACCACTTAAGGAATTTTAATATACACATAAATATCAAAATAAACAATTAAATTTCTAGAAAGTACTTCTAATTCATTTATTATGTTGTGGATAGTAACTGCTTCAAAAACAAAAAAAACAAAAAACAGGGGCTTAATACATACCTTCTTAAATGATTTCAGTTGTTCTAAAAGTCCACCCTCATCCGTCAGTTTGTTATACTGTAACAAGAGTTTTTTGAAATGTTGTTTTGGTATTTGAAATACCTGTAGCGTAGATTCCAGCATCAAAGCAACACATAAGCCACCACAATATGACAAACTGACAGACGCGTGGTAGTTTCAGTGGAGCGTCCAGACTAAAACAGACTAGGAAGAAAGACCTAGAAGTCTACTTCTGAAAAAACTGGCCAGTGAAAACCTTATGAGTAGCAGCAGAACACTGTCTAATATAGTGCCAGAAAATGAGCCCCTGAGATTGGAAGGCAAGACTCAAAATGAGAATAAATTGCTGCAAATATCCATTAATGATCAGAACACAGAATGTACAAAGTATTAATCTAGGAAAATTAGAAGTCATCAAAGATGAAATGAAACAGATAAAGATCAGTATTTGAGGCATTACTGAGCTGAAATATACTGGTATTGGCCACTTGGAATCAGCCAAACATATAGTCTACTATGCCAGGAGCGACAAATAGCAGGGGAACGGCATCACATTTATCATCAAAAAGAGCATTTCAAGATGTATCCTTAAGTACAACACTGTCAGTGACAGGATAACATCCATATGCATAAAAGGAAAACAAGTTAATACCACTATTATTTAAATTTATGCACCAACCACTAATGTCAAAGAAGAGGAAATTGAAGATTTTTACCATTTTCTACAGTCTGAAATTGATCAAATATGCAATTAAGATGCATTGATAATTACTGGTGATTAGAATGTAGAAGTTGGAAACAGAGAAGAAGGAACGATAGTTGGAAAATAAGGCCTTGATGATAGAAATGACACTGGAGATTGCATGATAGAATTTAGCAAGAACGACTTGCTCACTGCAAATACCATTTTTAAACACTGTAAACAGCTACTACACACGTAGACCTCACTGGATGGAAAACACAGGAATCAAACCGACTACAACTGTGGAAAGAGACAATGGGGAAGCTCAGTATCATTAGTCAGAACAAGGCCAGGGGCTGCTTGCAGAACAGACTCTTCTGACTAATGGATGTCAGAAGAGACTCCGAAACTTGCTCTTCATTGTGGAGCAGCTAAAGCGAATGGAAGAAATGATGGAGTAAAAAGAGCTGAACAGAAGATTTCAAAGGACAGCTTGAGAAGACAAAGTAAAGCATTATAAAGAAATGCGCAAAGACCTAGAGTTAGAAAACCAAAAGGCAAGAACACATTTGATACTGCTTAAGCTGAAGGAACTGAAGAAAAAATTCAAGCCTCAAGTTGCAATTTTAAAGGTTTCTATGGGCAAAATACTGAAAGACATAGGGAGCATCAAAAGAAGATGGAAAGAATACAGAGTCACTGTACCAAAAAGAACTGGTCGACATTCAATCATTTCAGGAGGTAGCATGTGATCAAGAACCAATGGTACTGAAGACGTTGGAGAAAAACAAGGCTACAGGAATTGACCGAATAACAATTGAGATGTTTCAACAAACAGATGCAGTGCTGGAAGTGCTCTCTCATCTATGCCACAAAATTTAGACGACAGCTACCTGGCCAACTGACTGGAAGATATCCATATTTATGCCTATTCCAAAGAAAGATGATCCAACGGAATATGGAAATTATTGAACAATATCACTGCTATCACATGCAAGTAAAATTTTGCTGAAGAGTCTGGGGTCTCAAAAGCTGGCAAGCAGCCATCTAAGATGCATCAATTGGTCCCAACTCGCCTGGAGTAAAGGAGAATGAAGAACACCAAAGACACAAGGAAGTATTAGCCCAAGAGACAGAAAGGGCCACATAAATCAGAGACTGCATCAGCCTGAGACCAGAACTAGATGGTGTCTGGCTACCACCAATGACCGTCCTGACAGGGAACACAACAGAGAGTCCCTGATGGAGCAGGAGAAAACTAGGGTGCAGAACTCCAATTTTAGTAAAAAGATCAGACTTAATTGTCTGACTGAGACTGGAGGAACCCCAGAAAGCATGGCCCTGGACTCTCTGTCAACCCAGAACTGAAACAATTCCTGAGGTCAACTCTTCAGACAAAGATTGGACTGGACTGTGGGACATAAAATGATACTCGTGAAGAGTCTGCTTCTTAGCTCAAATAGATACATGAGACTAAACGGGCAGCTTCTGTCTGGAAGTGAGATGAGAAGGCAGAGAGGGTTAGGAGCTGGTTGAATGGACATAGGAAATCAGGGGTGGAAGGGAGAAGTGTACTATCACAGTATGGGGAGAGCAACTAGGGTCACATAACAGTGTATGCATAAATTTTTGTATGACAGACTGACCTGAATTGTAAGCTTTCACTTAAACTACAACAATAAAAAAATTAAAAAAAAAAAATTGCTGAAGATCATTCAAAAAATGTTTGTCATGGAACTGCCAGAAATTCAAGCCGGATTCGTAAAAGGACATAGAACAAGGATATCATAGATGGATCTTAGCTGAAAGCAGACAATACCGCAGAGATATTTACCTGTGTTTTATGGACTATGCAAAGGCATTTGACTGTGTGGATCATAACAAATTATGGCTAACATTGCAAAGAATGGGAATTCCAGAACACTTAATTGTGCTCCTGTGGAACCTGTATAGACAAAGAGGCATTCATTCGAACAAAACAATGGGACACTGGGGTGGTTTAAAGCCAGTAAAGATGTGCCTCAGGGTTGTATCCTTTCACTATACTCATTCAGTCTGTATACTTAGCAAATAATGCAAGAAGTTGGACTATATGTAGAAGAATGCAGCATCAGGATTGGAAGAAGACTCGTTAACAACCTGTATTATGTAGCTGATGCAACCCTGCTTGCTGAAAGCAAAGAGAACTTGAAGTGCTTACTGATGAAGATCAAAGACTACAGCCTTCAGTATGGATTACACCTCAACTTAAAGAAAACAAAAATCCTCACAACTGGACCACTAAGCAATACCACGATAAACAGAGAAAATATGAAAGTTGTCAAGGTTTCATTTTACTTGGATCCACAATCAAAGCCCACGGAAGCAGCACTCAGGAAATCAAATGATGTATTGCATTAGGCAAATCTGATGCTAAAGACCTCTTCAAAGTGTTAAAAAGCGAATATGTCACTTTGAGGACTAAGGTGAGCCTGACCCAAGCCTGGTATTTTCAATCGCCTCATATGCATGCGAAAGCTGTACAATGAATAATCAAGACCTAAGAATTGATGTCTTTGAATTATGGTATTTGTGAAGAATATTGAATATACAATGGACTGTTAGAACAACTGTTAGAAGCCCTGGTGGTGCAGTGGTTAAGAGCTTAGCTGCTAGCTAAAGGTCGGCAGTTTGAATTCACCAGCCACTCCTTGGAAATCTTATTGGGCAGTTCTACTCTGTCCGGTAACAGGAGGGTCACTATGAGTCTGAATCAACTCCATGGCAATGAGTTTGGGTTAGAATGAACAAATCTGTCTTGGAAGAAGTACCACCAGAATGCTCCTTAGAAGCGAGGATGACAAAACTTTGTCTCACTTACTTTGGACATGTTTTCAGGAGGGACCAGTCCCTGGAGAAGGACATCATGCTTGGTATACTAGAGGGGCAGCAAAAGAGAGGAAGACCCTTAAGAAAATACAATGACACAGTGGCTGCAAGGATGGGTTCAAGCATAACAAGGATGGGGAAAGACCAAGAATGTTTTGCTTGTTCTGTTGTACATAGGGTTGTTATGAGTTGGAACAGACTAGACAGCACCTAACAACAAGAAGATAAAAGTGAAGTCTTTTAATTTAACCTTCCTGATCTCTCTGTCTCCAGTGCTGTCTTACACAAAGCTCCTTTTGGCTACTTCAGCTCAAACTATTTTGGTCACTTTTAAGTTCTGGTACTTTCCAGCTTCCTTTATTTTGCTTGCCATTAAATCCCTTATACCTAACACAATGCTTGGTACATGGTGCATGCCCAGTTCATTACTGAATAAATAAATAATGATAAAAAGGTAAATTGAAATGTTCTAATATATTTAACAGAATGTTTATTGTAGTATTGTTTGTATTAGTTTAAAAGCTATTCAAAAAGGGTTGATAAGATGCAAAGACACACATTTTAGAAAATTGTTTATCTATTATAATGATGATGTATACTTCATAAGTTTTCATTTTTCCTAAGTTTTCTTTTAAGTCCATCTGGAATTTATTTTGGCATGAAGTGAACTGAAAGTCTACAGTTTTACAAAATGCTTCGTTATACTGGTAACATTAATAGAGTAATTTTTCCTTCCACTAATTTGCAATACAAAATTACTAGGGATTTAAAAATTGACTTTGTTGATTTTCCAAAGGAAACGTTGCTTTGCTTCTGTATAGTACATTTTAATCATTTTTTTATTAAAAATTACGCATACGCACATATACACGCACAGATGGCGTGTGTGTGTCATTTTTGACCTTTAATTTCACCCAATATTCACCTACATTATTTTCTTTCAAATAAAATCAAATTCCTGACTGGTACTCTCTTTCCAGATGGTCTTGTGCTTGGCGGATTTGATGTGCCATGTCACATAAAAAGCTCATGAAGCTGAAGTGGCGTTAGCGCTATAGAATGCTTTTATTATCAGCATACACACAGCACATGGCACAGGGCCTCCCTGCCAACAAATTAGCACCTAATGGCTCTACCACTTAAGTTCAGTTCAACAATTTAACTGTATCTCTTCGTAATTTATGCAGCTGCCTGGCTGCATGTAGCTCACGTGAATGTATTCAACACACACACGAAAAACAACGTAGCAAACAAACAACAACAGCAACAAAAAACAATAGCAAACAAACAAAAATCCACACAACTGGTGTACAAATAAACACCTAATTGACACACAAATGAAGTAGTATCTTAAATAAAATGAATGTACTTCTTAAAAAAAAAACTAATTAGAAAAAGATATGTAGGATATTACAGGGTATGAAATGTAGCTAGCACACTTTGGCTGCTTGTTTTAAAAGCTTTGGGGACATTGTAAGATAGCCACATTTTAGTAACACATATCTTTTGTGAGATTAAATCTGTCTGCTGGGAATATTCCTGCATGGATAGAATAAAGAGTACTGCAAACTTTGGTGAGGAGCAAGCTATCTTTATTAAAGTATTTATCATTTTTACAGCTGGAATTGGTATTAATATTTCAACAAACAATACTGGTAAGCCTTATCTTCTCTTTGTTGACTTTAGTTAAGCACTGTCAGCAGTAGGCTGTTTAGAACAGCTTGACCTGTTCAAGCAGAATAATTCATTTTAGGATTTTTTTTTTTTTAAAGTCAGCTCACTTTTCATATGCAGCAGTAGCGCACCAAAGCAGAAAGACAAACTTAGTCAAAAAGACATAAAACTTGAGAAATATGACTGACAGTATTCTTTTATAGCTTTTGAAAGTATTCAAAACCGAAGAATGAATATTAAACCTGTTGACAAATTCTAAAAAACACAGAGACTGAGCTTATAGATTTTCTCTCAGTTATCACATAGGTTATTGTACATGAGTAACCAGAGTTTATGTTAATATCTTCTTGAACATAATATAAGAAGAAAGAGATGAAGGAAACAGACAGATGTATCTTTTGAATTTAGGAAATGCTACAGTATCTTATAATGTTGACCTAAATTTCATTTGAAGCTATGGACAAACAGAAAGACCAAATTTCATAGTTGAAAAATTAGACTGAGTATGAGATAAAATGGGTTTAAATAGACTATTTTGATGACCATGTTAAGACTCTGTTATAGAGCTAGATGAGTTATAGTTGCAATTGTTTGTATGCAATTACATGGACAATTTGATTAATTTACACAGCTGAATGAATCATTCAGGTCAAAATCATATCAAAGAAACAATGTTTAAAAGTTAATGAATATCCAAAAAATACATTCTTTATTCACTACTGACAGTGAGGATGTGAGAACGAAGAACGTCAGAATATTTTGCTCAATTACACTCTGAAAGTATTAATTATTACATATTCATGTAAACCAAGAATACATTCTAATATTTCAAAGGAAAGGCTCCACACTGTTATTTTCTAATGGAAAACGCACATTGTGTAAAATTGTACATTATTAGGATCTACAAATTTCTGTAATTTTTATAATGTTCCTAAGACTGGTTCAGTGATTTGAAGATAATGCTTTAGCAGCATGCGCACTGCTAATCCTACAAGATATTCAGAAGAACGGCACCCAGAGAGCATCTGTTGTATGGGTTGGTCCCGCTTATTTATGTGATCTTGGCTCTGCCACAACTCCTGTGCTACAGATGAGGGTAGAAGAGAGAAAATAACTCCTTCCGATTAAATGTGTGGCTAGGTTGTTTAAAGGACTTTCAGAATTTTAACATACTTTTTAAATTGCTATCTAATATGCTTACAGAAAAATATACAGATCATGTTACATACTGTTTACCAAAAAGTGAACCAAAGTAAAAAAATAGAGTATTGCCAACATCCCAGAAGCTTCCCACCTGCCCCGTATTAATTGTCCCTCCTGCTTAAGAAACCGGTATTGATTTTTAAAAACATAGCTGTTTTTGAACAGCTTTATATAAAAGGAAATACACAGTATGCATTATTTTGTGTCTGGTGTGTTATGTTTTATAGTCATGCAATTTTCTTTTACATGAGCGGGTGATTTTTTTTTCACTTTTATTATTGTATAGTATTCCAATCAATAGGTATGTTTTTTCCAATGTTTTGGCTAATATAAATAATGCTACTATGAATAACTTTGTGTTTTTGGTGCAAATATACATACATTTATGTTGAGTGTACGCCTAGGACTGGAATTGCTAGGTCATAGATATTCTTTCCATCATCACATAGGCTATTGTGATTAAACCAGAATTGCAAGAAAAAGACATTATGATTGGTAAATTAGAGGGTCAGCTGACATGAGGGAAACCCTGAATAAGATGGATTGACACAGTAGCTACAACACTGAACAGAAACAATGATCATGAAGATTGCACAGGGCTGGGCAACTGTTTTGTTCTGTTACACTTAAGATCGCCATGAGTCAGAGTCAACTACAAATAACAACAGATATTTTTCTTCATTAGTTAGGAGAATATTACCTCTACCTAGTTCCAAAGGACTCTTGGGTGCTCTTGAAGCATATATGAACATCTATATTCCATATTAGAATACAGGAAATGGATATAAGCAGTATATATATGTCTGTGTGTGTGTGTGTGTGTGTGTGTGTGTGTGTGTATTAAAAAAAAACAAACCTATTGCCGTCAAGTAGATTCTGACTCATAGTGACCCTATAGGACAGAGTAGAACTGCTCCCTATGGTTTCCAGTGAGCGCCTGGTGGATTTGAACTGCTGATCTTTTTTGATTAGCAACCAAGCTCTTCAACCACTGTGCCACAAGGTCCCCGTGTGTATAAATATATATATATATATATATATATACACATACATACACACACACATATATATATATATGCATATATATATGTATTTTACTGTGCAAAGGAATTCGACTGTGTGGATTATAACCAATTATGGATAACACTATGAAGAATGGGAATTCCAAAACACTTAACTGTGTTCATGCGGAACCTGTACATAGACCAAGAGACACTCATTCAAACAGAACAAGGGGATACTGCATGGTTTAAAATTAGGAAAGACGTGTGTCGGGGTTGTATCCTTTCACCATATTTACTCAATCCGTATGCTGAGCAAACAATCCAAGAAGTTGGACTATATGAAGAACAGGGCATCAGGATGAGAGGAAGACTCATTAACAACCTGCAACATGCATATGACAAAACCTTGCTTGCTGAAAGTGAATAGGACTTGAAGTACTTACTGATGAAGATCAAAGACTATAGCTTTCAGTATGGATTACAACTTAGTATAAAGAAAACAAAAATCCTCACAACTGGAACAATAACTAACATCATGATAAATGGAGAAAAGATTGAAGTTGTCGAGGATTTCATTTTACTTGGATCCGCAATCAACGCCCATGCAAACAGCAGTCAAGAAATCAAAGAATGTATTGCATTGGACAAATTTGCTGCAAAAGACATCTTTAAAGTGTTCAAAAGCAATGATGTCACTTTGAGAACTAAGGTGCGCCTGACCCAAGCTGTGGTATTTTCAATCGTTTCATATACATACGAAAGTGGGACAAAGAATAAGGAAGATAGGAGAAGAATTGATGTCTTTGAATTACGGTGTTGGCAAAGAATATTGAATATACCACGGACTTCCGGAAGAACAAACAAGTCTGTCTTGGAAGAAGTACGACAACAAAGAATATATATTTTTATATATACCGTGTATTTATTAATATATGAATAACATATAATTTTCCACATAATATACACACACACACATTGTGTCAATAATGCATAACACAATATTTTAAATATTAAAAAGATATTCTCAGTTTTTAAATTTTCTATTTTTAATTTTATTTTTTTAGAAAAATAATATAAACTATCACCTCTAATAAAGTTACAGAACTTCTAATTAAGTATTGTAGATTCAATATATATTTATCCTGTTTTGATTTGGAGATGACAATAAATTATTACCAAAGAGATTTTTAAAGTTATAAACCTGAAATTGAAACTAGGTGAAAAAAAAATATTACCCAAAAAGTGATTACAAGTATTTCTTTAGGAGAAGAGTAGATAAAAATTAGAATAAGATGAGTTTAAAAAAAACAAAATTCTCATTAGAAAATTATATGGTTGCCAGTGTAGAAATTTTAAAATAGTTTTTCAACACATAAATTAATATGACTTAGCAATCTAATGTATAAAAATAAATTCAAATATATTGTTTTACAGTAGCAGATATAGTATACACCTACTCCTCACTTATTAACTATCTCATTATTTCACATTTACAACAATACTAAAATATCTACTATTCAACTACTTTGCACATTAGCAACATATGTCTGGCATTAACAAACGCCGAGGTGTGAGGCGAGAGTAAGGCTGGCTGGGGTGGTTAAGGTTATGTGTCAGCTTGGCTGGGAGATGATTATCAGTGGTTTGACAGTTTTGTAATGATGTAATTTGGCAGTTATGTAAGATGTAGTCATCCTCCATTTTGTGATCTGATGTGGTCATTCTCCATTTTTGCATAACGCTGATTTTCTCATAACTAACCACATTTATAAATGAGGAGTGGGTGTATTTTTAAATGATTTCAGTTTACAGTTGTATCACAAATATAAATCACTTAGAAAAATATTTAGTTAGAGATTGGTAAGACTCCTGTATAAAATTTACAAACTTTATTGGAAGTCATTAAAGAAAACATAAATAACATGAGAGAGGTATCATGTTCTTGGTAGATAAACACAATTTTATAAAGATTGCAGGACTCTCTAAATTTGATTAATATGTTTAATGTGACTTAAATAAAATACCAATTAGCTATTTGTGTAGAAATTTAACAGTAGTTTGAAATAAATCTCATGAGGAGCAGATGAAGAAGAAGGAAAAAAAAGACACTTCGAAAGAGAAGCAGCAAGTTTTTGTAACAGGTTTAACAGACATCAAGAACTGTTGTAAAACTAGCATAATTATGAAATGAAGAATTGATGCACTAATAGAAAAAGAAATCAATATAACAGAAGTTACAGAAAATGTAGGAAACTTGATTTGTGATAGAGCTAGCATTGCAAATCAGTTAGGAGATATGAGATTACTTTACCAATGGTGCTATAGCACTGTTTATATATATGAAGGCTAATTATACAAGACATATACATCGAACCTTTGAAAAAAAAATTGATGGTTATAGTAAAAACTTAATTATGACAAGCAAACTATACATATTTTAGAAGTCAAAGTAGGATAGTATCTTTGTGGCAAGAATAAATGAAACAATGATTGTATTAAAACATAGAATATATTTTCAAAAAATCCCTATAAATAAAACAAAATGTAAGCTATAGATTCAGAAAAGACATTGACTGTATATAAAACTAACAATGGATCAGTTCCAAAACACATAAAATAATTGTTCACAAGAACATTAAAAAAAAATAATAAGAGAAGAAAATTAAACAGAATTTTACTAAAATGTAAACCAAAATCAAAGATAGCTAATCTATGAATGAAACATTTTTTCAAATTCTTTAACAATTTTTGTTGTTGTTAGGTGCCAACTAGTCATTAACATTTAGGTAATTTTAAATTTAATGACAATAATTTACCACCTCATATCTAGGAAGGTTTCTTCACATCCCCACCCCCTGCAATTTTTTCCATGTTGTTGTATTTAGCAGTAGTTTGTTCCCTTTTATTGCTGAATAATATTACAGTATATGGATATACCACACATTGTATATCCATTTTTCATGTTATTGGACCTTTGAATTGTTTAGCTTTGAATAATTATAAATAGCTATAAACATTCCTATACAAATCTTTCATGAACATATATTTTCAGTCTTAGTAATTTCCTTCTGTCTACTTACTTTGATTTACGTTTTTCTCCTTTTACTAAATTTTTAGGCTAGAGTCTTAGATTTTTCTTCTTTTTCTAACATAAATACTTAACATTATAAAGTTCCCTCTTACGACTGCTTTAGCTACAACCCACAATTTTGATATATCGAGTTTTCCTTATCGTTCAGTTCAAAGTATTTTCTAATGTCCCTTGTGATTTTTTTTTCTTTGATCTGACCATGCATTATTTAGAAATGTATTGCTTACTTTCCAAATATTTGAGGAATTGTGAGATATCTATTTTTTATTATTAATCTCTTTCTGTTTTGTCAGAAAATATATTCTGTATCATTTCAATTATTTGAAAGATATGATAACTGGTTTTATACTCCATCATATAGTCTATCTGATGAATTTATAATATGTACATAAAAGTAATGTATACTCTATTTGTCGGGTATATGTTACTACAAATATGTTTCGGTCAGGATGGTTAATAGTGTTTTTATACATTTTATACGCTTACTGAATTTTTGTCTATTTCCATTAATAACTGAGAGAGGAATGGTAAAGTCTTCATTATTATTGTTGATTTTTCTATTTTACTTTAGGTACTTTAAAACTGTTATTAGGAGCAAGCTTATTTAGGATTATTAAGGGTTCTTGATGAATTATTCATCTGTCTTTTTTAATATCCCTGTTTAAATGTTGTAATACAGCCCTGGTGGTGTCGTGGTTAATAGCTCGGCTGCTAACCAAATGTCGGCAGTTCGAATCCACCTGCCTTGGAAACTCTATGGGGCAGTTCTACTCTGTCCTGAAGGGTGGCTATAAGCCCGAATCAACTTGATAACAACTTTTTGTTTTGTTTTGTTTTAAATGTGATAATACTACTTCTTTTTAAGTCTACTTTATCTGATCTTACATAGCTATACCAATATTTTTATTTAGTGTTTTTATGTATACATTTTCCCATTGTTTTAAACAGATCTGTACTTTTAGATTTATTATATTTCTTGTAAAAAACATATTGTTGAGTCTTTTTTAAAACACATTTTGAAAATCTCTCCTTTTTAATTCAAATAATTAGTTTATTCTTATTTACTTATTTAAGTACTGATATGGTTGAGTTTAAGCCCACCATCTTGTTCTTGTTACTGTTTGCCCCTTTGTTCATTTGATTCTCTTTTCAGTCTTCTTTTTGATTAAGTAATTATTACTTTTTTAACATTCCATTTTATCTCTGGTATTGGACTTTGATGATCCCTGCTTATATTATAAGGCGCCCTGGTGGCTCAGTGGTTAAGCACTCAGCTGTTAACCGAAAGGTCAGCAGTTTGAACCCATCAGTCCCTCCACGGGAGAAAGATGTGGCAGTCTGCTCCTGGAAGATTACAGCCTTGGAAACCCAATGCAGCGGTTCGACTCTGTCTTACAGGGTTGCTATGAGTCAGAATCAACTCGATGACAACAGGTTTATATTATGTTTGTGTTTTTTTTTAAATATGTAACCTTAGCTTATTAAAGTCTATTTTGCTACAATATTCTACCACTTCATGAATAACATAGAACTCCAGTGGCAAAATTTAATTTATTTTCCTCATATCTTCATCGTTATTATTGTTACTATTTGCAAAATTGCCAAAGTAGTAGTAATAGTGGTGTCATCAAAACCTGTCTAACTGCCGGGGGGATAATGAGAATCACCATCAGGACAAAGCTAATTCCCATGAGGTGGGAGTCAGGCAAACCTCCACTCTCTAACCTTTTTACCAGTTCTGACACCAGCCATCCCTCCCACAATCTACTTCTTTGCTGGTTCAATAATACGCTGCAATGGCCACACAGAACTCAGACCATACTTACAGTTAAGTAGTTTATTAAGGAACAGTGTACAATTCGGAATCAGTACCAACAGGCTACAACTCGGGATCAGAAAACATGTAAGCAAAAGTCTCGCTTCTGCAGTGCAGGGCAGCCCTCTCAGCTCCTCTCGGCTGAACAGTCCTCCTCTCTGCCCCCTCAGGACCTTCTCTCAGCCCTGCTGTCTGTCACCACCGGCTTTGCCACTAGGCCTCTTCCAGGCCTGTTACTGTCTTCAGTGTAACAGCCCTTAACCTGTGTTTTAGGAGGCTTTTAGGATGTTCCTTGCCTTCTCTTTCTCTCTACTTCTTCTCTCTTCTTTCTTCCTGCTGCTTATCTTCTGCGGCTTTCTGTCTCCAAAATTCTAAGGAGCTGGCTGCTTACATACACAACTCCTTGTCAGTTTCAAGGCATGGTACTCCCACCAGGACTACAACTGACTAATCTCCTCTCCTTAGGCCACAGACATTTCATTTGCATAGCAAGCATGGCTGGGCTACAACTCAAATCACTTGCATAGTCTATTGACCAATCCCTGCAAGGTGCAAACCAATCACAGGGCAGGCTGCAGGACCAGACAAAACCTATCAGTCCAAGAAAGTATCATCCCAGGAAATGTCAGTCAACCTGGCAAAAGTAACAAACCTTCTGGGATAGAAAACCAGGGCAAAGGTAACTTCTCAGGGCTTAGGGGAAAAATCTCTCAAGCTGTTTTTCCAAAGAACCAAAGTAAAAGACCACATAAAGAAACTCATTTCACCACACAATTATATATGATTTAAACCCCAATAATAAAATGCAAATGTTTTTGCTTTGAATAGTTACATATATTTCAACAAAATTAGAAGAATTAAAGCAAAAAACATGTCTATTATGGTTATCATTTACTTACCATTTACAATATTCTTCAATAATTTCTGTAAATTCAAGCTTCCAATTAATATCTTTTCTCTTCCACGTGGAGAATGTCCTATATATATATATGTATGTATGTATTTGTAACGTAGCTTTGATAGTGACGATTGCTCTTAGACATAATTTATCTAAACTCTGTTTTACCTTAGTTTGAAGGATGACTTTGCTGAATATTGAACTCAAATTTGAGTGATCATTTTTCTGTCAATTCTTTAAACGTGTCATTCCATTGTTTTCTGAAATGAGTAATTTCTGCTGAGAAATCAGCTTTTTTTTTTATCTTTAATCCATTGCATATTATGTAGCTTTGCTTTCTGTCTCAGATTACTTATAAAAGTTTCTATCTTTAGTTTCAACAGGTTAACTATGATGTGCCAAACATGGTTTTCTGTGCGTTCATCCTGCTTTTGGCTTTCTGACCTTCTCAAATTGACGGTGTGCCTTGAATCCAGAAAATTTCAGGCCATCATTTTTACAAATATTGTTCTTCCCCCTTTTCTCTCTTTTCTCCTTTTAGGTAATTACATACGTGATAGTTGTCTTGATTGTGAAACTGATATTCTGTATATAATTTTATACTTTAACCTTTTTTATTTCTCTTTGTGTTATGTTTAGAACAATTTCTATGACTTCTTTTAAAGTTTAACGATTCCTTCTACAATTGCATTCACACCTCTCTTTGTATTTTTAATTTTTTAAATTTCTATTTCGTTATTAAAAATAGGTTTGAGATTCCATCTCTTCATTCATTCTTTCAACTTTCTTTACTAAACTCTTGAATAAATTTATAATTGTTATTTTAAATGCCTCTCTGATATTTTAAATATAAGCCTTAGTCAGTGTGCTGGCTTCTGCTTATGCAAATGTTTTTTCTTGTATGTAGGTCCTATTTTCTTGCTTTTTAAATGTCTTGCTATTTTAATTGTCTATTTTTTTTTGTATTATTCATTGTATTATAAAAAGTGGAATTGAGGTATATTACTATACAGGCATACCTCGGAGATATGGTGGGTTTGGTTCCAGACCACCGCAATAAAGCAAGAAAAGAGAATCACATGAATTTTTTGGTTTCCCAGTGCATATAAAAGCTATATTTACACTATACTGTAATCTATTAGGAATGGAGCCCTGGTGGTGCAATGGTTAAGAGCTCAGGCTGCTAAACAAAAAGTTGGCAGTTCAAATCCACCAGCCACTCCTTGCAAATCATATGGGGCAATTCTACTTTGTCCTGTAGGGTCGCTGTGAGTCAGAATTGACTCGACAGCAATGGGTTTTTGTTTTGTAGTCTATTAAGTGTGGGTCATAGATTGAGCTGTGTCCCCCAAAAAAATGTGTGTAACAATATGGCTAGGCCATGATTCCCAGAATTGTGTGGTTGGCCTCCATTTTGTGATTGTAATTTTACGTTAAAGAGGATTAGAGTGGAATTGTAACCCCACCCTTACTCAGGTCACTTCCCTGATCCGACGTAAAGGGAGTTTCCTGGGGGTGTGGCCTGCACCACCTTTTATCTCTTGTAAGAGATAAAAGGAAAGGGAAGCAAGCAGAGAATTGGGGACCTCATACCATCAAGAAAGCAGTGCCGGGAGCAGAGCACCTCCTTTGGACCAGGGTCCCTGTGCAGAGAAGCTCCTAGTCTGGGGGGAACATTGATGAGAAGGCCGACAGAAAGAGAAAGACTTCCCCTGGAGCTGATGCCCTGAATTTGGACTTTTAGTCTACTTTACTGTGAAAAAATAAATTTCTGTTTGCGAAAGCCATCCACTTCTGGTATTTCTGTTGTAGCAGCACTAGATGACTAAGACAGTGTGCCATGGCATTATGTACAAAAAAAAAAATGCACATATCTTAATTAAAAAATACTTTATTGCTAAAAAACGCTAACTATCATCTGAGCCTTCAGTGAGTTGTAATCTTTTTGCTGGTGGAAGGTCTGTGTTGCCTCTGTGTTGATGGCTGCTGACTGATCAGGTTGGTTGCTGAAGTTAGGGTGGCTGTGGCAATTTCTTAAAATAAGACAATGAAGTTTGCCATGTAGATTGAGTCTTCCTTTCATAAACTATTTCTCTGTAGCATGTGATGCTGTATGATAGCATTTTACCGACAGTAGAACTTCTTTCAAAATTGGAGTCAATTCTCTCAAACCTTGCCACTACTTTATCAACTAAGTTTATGTAATATTTTAAATCCTTTGTTGTAATTTCAAAAATGTTCACAGCATCTTCACCAGGAGTAGATTCCATCTCAAGAAACCACTTTCTTTGCTCATCCATAAGAAGCAACTCCTCATCCATTAAAGTTTTATTATGAGATGGCAGCAATTTAATCACATCACATCATCAGGCTCCACTTCTAATTCTAGTTCTCTTGCTATTCTCACCACAACTGCAGTTACTTCCTCCAATGAAGTCTTGAATTGAACCCCTCAAAGTCATCCATGAAGGTTGGAATTAATTTCTTCCAAACTCCTGTTAATGTTGATATTTTGACCTCCTCCCATGAATCACAAGTGTTCTTATTAGCAGCTAGAATGGTGAATCCTTTCCATAAGGTTTTCAACTTACTTTACCCAGAGCCATCAGAGGAATCACTATGACAGCTATAGTCTTATGAAATGTATTTCTTAAATAATAAGGTTTGAAAGTCAAAATTACTCTTTGATCCATGGGCTGCAGAATGGATGTTGTGTTAGCAGGCATGAAAACAACACTAATCTCTTGGTATGTTTCCGTCAGAGCTCTTGGGTGACCAGGTACATTGTCAATGAGCAGTAATTTTTTTAAAAGAATCTTATTTTCTGAGCAGTAGTTCTCAACAGTGGGCTTAATAAATTCAGTAAACCATGTTGTAAACAGATGAGCTATCATCCAGGCTCTGCTGTTCCATTTATAGAGCACAGACAGCTAGATTTAGCATCATTCTTAAGAACCCTAGGATTTTCAGAATTGGTAAATGAGCATTGGCTTCCACTTAAAGTCACCAGCTGTGTGGCCCCTAACAAGAAAGTCAGCCTCTCCTTTGAAGCTTTGAAGCCAAGCACTTGCTTCTCCTCTCTAGCTATGAAAGTCCTAGATGGCATCTTCTTCCAATATAAGGTTGTTTCGTCTACATTGAAAATCTGTTGTTTAATGTAGCCACCTTCATCAATGATCTTAGCTAGATCATCTGGATAATTTTCTTTATGTTATGGAGATGGCTTCTTTCCTTAAACCTCATGAACCATCCTCTACTAGCTTCAAACTTTTCTTCTGAAGCTTCCTCGCCTCTCTCAGCCTTCATAGAATTGAAGAGAGTACAGGCCTTGCTCTGGATTACACTTTGGCTTAACGGAATGTTGTGGCTAGTTTGATCTTTTATCCAGACCACTAAAACTTTCTCCATATCAGCAATACGGCTGTTTCGCTTTCTTATCATCCATGTGTTCACTGGAGTAACGTTTCTAATTTCCTTTAAGAACTTTTCCTTTGCATTCACAACTTGGCTAACTGTTTGGCACAAGAAGCCTAGCTTTCAGCCTGTCTTGGCTTTCGATATACCTTCCTCACTAAGCTTAACTATTTTTAGCTTTTGATTTAAAGTGAGAGATGTGCAATTCTTCCTTTCACTTGAACACTTAAAGGCCACTGTAAGGTTATTAACTGGCCTAATTTCAATATTGTCGTGTCTCAGGGAATAGGAAGGCCCAAGGAGAAGGAGAGAGACCGGGAACGGCCGTTTGGTGGAGCAGTCAGAACATGCACATTTATTGATTAAGTTCCCACGTCTTACATGAGCACGGTTCATGGTGCCCAAAAACAATAACAATAGTAACATCAAAGATCACCAGTCACAGATCACCGTAACAAATATAATATAATAATAATGAAAAAGTTTGAAATACTGTGAGAATTACCAAAATGTGACACAGAGACACGAAGTGAGCCCATACTGTTGGAAAAATGTCTCTGATAGACTTGCTCGATGCAAGGTTGCCATAAAACTTCAGTTTGTAAAAAATGCAATATCTGCAAAGTGCAATAAGGCAAAATGCAATAAAATGAAGTATGCTTGTATTCTTTTGTTTGGTTTTATTCCTTCTTTCACAACTCTGAGAATGTAAGTTCTTTCCTATTTCTGGTGGCTAAATTCAGATAATCATTCAAATATCACAAACTATTGAGCAGATTTGGGACTGAGAAGTTGCAGTAAATGAATTGAGCTCATCTCTCTTTAGCACAATTCTTGGCCTGACAAAGATGTCACTTTGAAGACTAAGGTGCGCCTGACCCAAACCATGGTGTTTTCAATTGCCTCATAAGCATGCCAAAGCTGGGCAATGAGCAAGAGAAGACCAAAGAAGAATTGATGCCTTTGAATTGTTGTGTTGGTGAAGAATATTGACTATACCATGGACTGCCAAAAGAATGAACAAATCTGTCTTGGAAGAAGTAAAACCAGAAAGCTCCTTAAAAGCAAGGATGTGAGACTATGTCTAACATACTTTGGACATGTTATCAGGAGAGATCAGTCCCTGGAGAAGGACATCATGCTTGGTAAAGTAGAGGGTCAGTGAAAAAGAGGAAGACCCTCAACGAGATGGATTGACACAGTGGCTGCAACAACAAGCTCAAGCATAACAACAATTGTGAGAATGGCACCGGACTGGACAGTGTTTTGTTCTATTGTACGTAGGTCGCTATGAGTTGGAACCAACTCAATGGCACCTAACAAAAACAGCAACTAGGCCTGATGGCAAAATAGTTACGCCCTAGACAGCCAACCAAAAATTTGGCAGTTTGATAAACCACCCAACGTCTCTGTGGGCAAAAGACCTGGCGATCTGCTTCTGTAAAGATTACACCCAAGAAAATCCTATGGGGCTGTTCTACTCTGTCACGTGGAGTGTCTGTGATTTGGAATCACCCCCACGGCACCCAGCAACAATTCGACCTTTCACACAGATGCTACAGCCAAGGGACTGTTCTGTAACCTCAGCTGTACTTGAGCTAGGGGCTTGGAAAGAGTTTGGTCACACTATCACTCAGGAGTCAGTCATTTCAAGCACCACTGTAAGGTACAGGTGATTAGGTTTTTTTCTACTTTCTACGTCTATCTTCATTGTTCTTTCCTTGGCAAAATGTAGGTGGAAATGAAAGGAAGAAATATTGCAGTATGTTTATTATGGCAGTTTGGGGATTTCCCAGACTTAAATTCAACTTTTCTTTCTCCACCATCACTGTTGGCTCAGTTGACACTTTATTAACCCAGTAAAGTCTCTCAATAATAGCTAGAACTTAGCTTTCACCCACCCATATTCAGAACCATCACTTTCCCCCAGAAGCTGCCACATTTTTGAAGCACTCTTGTGTCATAAGTAAGTTTATGAAGGTTTATTTTATTTACTCTCTTGGATAAAGTGTGTAATTTTAAAATACAAAAAGATAAATATCAGTATTCATTAACTTCTTTCAGGTTTCAAGGGAGAGATTCTTTCACATGATCTAAAGAAAAGTGAATATATAATAAAGATGAAGAAATAGTTCCAATGGTCTGTGATGCAGCAGCATTTAAAAGTGTTGCTGCTCTCATGTTCGGCTCTTCTGTGTACTTTGGTTTTTTCTGTGCCTTGATAGCCCTAATTTCCTAAGAATAGAGAATCTGAATAAAATATACCAAATGTAAGATATAAACAATAATTACATAATAATACTGAATGCTTGCTAGGGTCCAGGAAATGGTCATTACTGTCAGCATCTGTATCTCCTTATTTATGAGCTGAAGAGCATAGTTACATTATTTTTAGTTTAATGGGAGAAACTTAAAAATGTCTGAACTCTTGTATATCATATTGCTCTTTACGATAAAACAGGAAGGCTTATTTAGCTGAGCCAAACTCTGCCAACTCTGTCCTAAAATAGATATGTGGGATACAGGTTTAAGGAAAAATTTATTTCAATAAAGTTGCTTTAGAAGACATGTTCCCCTTTTCCTATGTAAATAATAAATTAGAAAAGTAAACATAATATTTAGATGAAAAATCTATCTGAAAAATAGATGGAAAGACATAAACTAAAATGAGAAAATCAAAATATGCATCCATACCTTGAGAATATAGAAAAATGATGGCAGTTATTTTGTGTGAAATACTATGTACAGGCAGATGTATGCTCTCATTTAATCTCCAAATAACTATATGTACTTTTATTTCATTTTTACACATGTAGAAGCTATGATTCAAAAAGTTCTTTTGTTTGCTATCTGGTATAACCAGAGATTGAGACATGAAAATAAAGTTTTCAGATTTCTTTTAGAAGCTTGTGGGATTATTTAAATAAATATATATATATAAAATATATTAGAGTTTCCTGAAAGTCAACTATAAACTGATTTTATACTAAATACTTACCAGAATAATATTTTCATAAATGTAATCAATCAATATTTTCTCCTTCAGATTTGTTCCTTCCCTTTAATATCAATTTGTAAATTGAACTACAAACACGACTCATTTAAAAATGTATTTAATATCTGAATTATATAAGACATTATTGATTCTTGAATTATCCATTACACTGAAATTCAATTGTATATACATGTTTAAGATAATAGAATCTTGAAATCATAATGAAATTTAAAGATCATCTAGTTCCACATCTTCATGTTACTAATGAAGAAAATAAATGAGAGAAGTTATTTGCCCTAGATCAAAGATCTAGTGTGCATATTTGAGTATACACACATACCAACATTTTCCTACTCTCAGAGGATGATGAGACCATCACTCAATATCTGAAGAAAAAATATCTCTTTTTAAAAGTTTAGCTTACTGTTAAGAGAGAGCTATGATCATGAGGTACAGTCTATCCAAGCAGAGCAGACTGCTAATATACAGAGATTTGTAGAAGTGTGGAGTTGAAAGGTTACCAGAATTTCAGAAATGAAAGTGGGTTAAAATCATCTGTAGAAGTGTGGTTACTTGGGTTGACTGTAGCTGAGTGATTGTTTGGCACTCAGAGGTATGTATAGTGGAATGGGTATGTTCCTGACTGGTTGATGTTCAGACATGAGGGGCTGATACTTACTGTTAGGCTTACAAAACCATTTTTTTTTAATTAATTTTAGTTCCCCTTTGTCATGGATTGAATTGTGTCCCCCCAAAAATGTGTGTATCAATTTGGCTAGACCATGATTAGGGGATTAAGGTGGGATTGTAACACCACCTTTACCCAGGTCACATCCATGATCCAACGTAAAGGGAGTTTCCCTGGGGTGTGCCTGCACCACCTTTTATCTCTCAAGAGATAAAAGGAAAGGGAAGCAAGCAGAGAGTTGGGGACCTTGTACCACCAAGAAAGAAGCACTGGGAGCAGAGCGCATCCTTTGGACCCGAGTTCCTGGGCAGAGAAGCTCCTAGTCCGGGGGAAGACTGATGATGACGAGGACCTTCCTCCAGAGCCGATAAAGAAAGCCTTCCCCTGGAGCTGACGCTCTGAATTTGGACTTCTAGACTACTAGACTGAGAGAGTAAATTTCTCTTTGTTAAAACTTGTGGTATTTCTGTTAGAGCAGCACTAGATAACTAAGACACCCTTTTTTATTATAATCAGCAAAAGCGTCAAGAGACTTCGCCAAGGGTTATCTAGATCTTCCCCAATGCTTTTTACTCTCCTGTTTTTAACTGCTTTAAACCAGAACCAAAAACCAGCTGCCATCTAGTCAATTCCGACTCATAGCGACCCTACAGGACAGAGTAGAACTGCCCCATAGGGTTTCCAAGGAGTGGCTGGTGGATCTGAACTGCCGACCTTTTGGTTAGCAGTTGAGCTCTCAACCACTGTGCCACCAGGGCTCCTTAACAGTTTTATTGAGATATAATTCACATATTACATAATTTACCCACAAAAAGTACACAATTCAATGGTTTTTTGTATGTTCACCAATATGTACAACATTCACCTCAGTCAATTTTAGAATGTTTTCATCTCTCCAAACAAAAAAAGCACCTTTTTAGCTATTCCCCACTTCCTAGCCCTAAAAAACACAAAACAAAACTAATTTACTTTCTATCTCTGTAAATTCCATATTCTGGACTTTCATGTGAATTATATCATATAGTATATCTGATATGACATTATTCCTCCATGATACCAACCCTAACTTGGTGACAAGTTAACTACACTGAATGCCTTTTACCTTGGAGGAGGCAGCATATCACCTTGACTGGAATTGACACATATTCTGGATATCTATTTTAAAAACTAGAGCAAAATCTTCTTTAATGGTGAAATATTGAAAACTTTTCTCCTTAGATCAAGGAGATAGCATATATATTCGATACTGTACTAGAGGTCCTAGTAGCTCAGTAAGGCAAAAAACTCCTATTTTTACTACTAACAATAACAATAAATAATGTGATAAGAATTGAAAAGTAGAAAAAAAACTGTCATTTTTCAATCATATGATTGTGTCTGGAATACCCAAAAGAATCTTCGTATAAAAGCTAGAAGTAATAAGCAAACTTAGCAAAGTCAAGAGTTAAACAGTAAATGTAGAAAAACAAATTGCATTTCTGTATGACAGCAACAAAAGATTATCAAAAATACTTTTTTGTGTTATTAAAATTGTATATAAAGAACGTAAGTACTTAGGGAAAAATCTACTGAAATAGATGTAATAAAAAACTAAAATTATTTTGAGAGAAATTAAAGATAATATAAATAAATGAAGATGTTACTGTTTTATTGGAAATGAATGGGAAAACACAATACTATAAATATAAAATCTCCCAAATTATTTAACTGATTTAATAAAATCTTAATCAAGCTATGAGTAATGTTTGTAGTTATTAATAAGGTGATTATAAAATGTATATGGAAATTCAATAGCCAAGAGAATATTGAAGAAGACAAAATGAGTTCAAGTACATAAATTGTCATTTATCAAAGGCTTCATTCAATGCTACAATGTAGTTTTGGTGCAAAAACAGACAAATTGTCCAAAAGAATACTAGAAATCTAAAAGCAGATCCACATTCATACGGATATCTGATTTATAAAAAAGATGTCACTGAAGAATAATGAGAAATGGTTTAGTCTTTTCCATAAAAAATTCTGGGCAATTGAATATTTGTATGTGAAAATTGAATCTCAACTCCTACTTCATACAGTATAAAAAAGTTAATTCCAGGTTAATGGTACATGCAAATGTAAAAATTTAAATACTTTGACATTGCTCCCATGTCCTATGTCCCTCTTCTCCCTTGAATCTGGCTAGCTTTTGGGACTCATATCCAACAGATGTAGTAATAATGGTACTGCATAAGTCCTGAGAATAAGTCAGAAATGGCCATGCAACTTCTGTTTGGTTATCTTGGAATGCTGACTCTCCAGATGCCCTTCTCTCTTGATGGTTTCTTTTGAACCCAGCTGCCAAACCTGATTCTCATCTGAGGTCAGCCTACAAAGATTACAGTCCAAGTGCCAGATATGTAAGCCAAGGAGCCTTCAGGTGGAAGGTCACCCTCTGCTTTCTAGTCTTTCAAACTGAGGCCACAGACACCTTACAACAGAGATGAACCACTGTCATTCTGCCCTGTCTAAATTCCTAATCCAGAGAATCTGTGAACATATTAAAAATGTTGCTTTCTACTCATTGAGTTTGGTATAAAATTTTACTTAAAATAGAAGGTAGAACTATGGTTAAGTACATCTTCCAAAGCCGCACAACTAATGAGAATGGAAATTGGATTTGAACTTAGGGAACCATTTTCTACAATCTATGCCCTTAACTACTACTGAACATTTAAAATTTACCCTCTCTAACTTCCCTTTATTTTCTGTGTTCTTTTGCTAACTATGTCCTATTTTGTTTCATATATCACCATTTCTGGCAATATAAAATTTGCTACTACTCTGAGTCAGTTTGTCAAAGGGACTACGTATCTTTGATTATATGCAGTGAATTTCATGATAGATATGTTATGGGGACTTTATATTAATACTGACAGATATTGATAGTATCAACATAGATATGAAATTCAGAAAATGGTATTGATTTTCACTTTGGCATACACATAATTTATTTTAACTTACTATCTATTTTACACAATCTACAAATAAAAAGTCAAAAATGAGTAAAATAAAATAAAGCATAGGAAGTTACCTGCCTATACAATATGTTCTTATTTTAGACTATACGATTTACTTGATTTTCTGCTTTTTTCCTCAACATAGATAGTATCAATATCGACATTGCTTTTAAAAATATTCTTAGCTGTCTGTCTTTTAGAGCTATTCCCTCCCCCTCTTATTACTAAGAATTATGAAAAGCTGATTATTACAATTGCTGTCAATAAGTTGTACACCTGTAAAAAGTAGAATTGGCAAAATTTGTGTGATAGATATATTTACAACAACCACAAAAAAAAAAA
>NW_004444019.1:5985781-6013931 GCF_000243295.1 Trichechus manatus latirostris
AAAAAAAAAAAAAAAAAAGAGTATCTGCTGAAGCTGCTTAAGTACAACCAAGCAACTCATATGATTTGTTTCCTTGGTTTATAGGTTTAGGGTCATGGTTTCATGGGACATCCCAGTTAATTGGTCTAATAACGTATTTAGTGCTTCTGTTCTACCTCCTAGTTTACTCATAGTGCTTGGGGTCTTAAAAGCTTGCAAGCAGCCATCCAAGGCACAACAATTGTTCTCTATTCACCTAGAACAACAGCGGAAGAAGAATGAGGAATAGGAATAGGATATAAAATGTGTGACTAATTGCCTCTGTGAACAAATGCCTTCTTTGCCATGAGACCAGAAGAACTGGATGGAGCCCAGCTACTATTACTGAACATTTTGATCAAAAATTTTATAGAAGAACCCTGATCAAAAGGGGGGAAATGCAGAACAGACTTTCAAATTCTCATAGATTCTAGATTTTCTGGAGCCATGGATGCTGGATGAACCCCTGAAACTATTGCCTTTAGATAATCTTTAAACTTTAAACCAAAAATAACCCTGAAGTCTTCTTAAAATTGAACAATAGTTTAGCTTAACCCAGTAAAAAAAGGTCTGCCTTGAACATTATGTTCTTTTATGAACTATATGTGGGATCAGACTGACAACAGAAACTGGAGAGACTAGATAGGAAACTTAGGGGGCAATGAGTTTATGTTAATGTGGGAGGGACAACTTAGAAAAGGAGAGTGAGAATGGTTGCACAACTCAAAGAATGTGATCAATGTCACTAAACTGCATGTAGGAACAGTTGAATTGGCGTATGTTTTCCTGTGTATATTCTCAATACCAACAAAAAATAAATAAAATTTAAATAAAAAAATTACTAACAGAGCTTTAACTGACCATTGCTGCTCCAAACAGTTATAAAATATTTAATCAATTATTTTCTCACAAATGGGTTAGAAGAGGGTGAAATCACTACAATTTATTTTAGAAACCTGAAGTAACAATTGATTTATGGAATTCAGAAAATGGTATTGATTTTCACTTCAGCATATGCATAATTTATTTTAACTTACTATTTTACAATCTACAAATAAAAAGTCAAAAATGAGTAAAATAAAGCATAGGAAGTTATCTGCCTATACGATATGTTCTTATTTTAGATTATACAATTTACTTGATTTTCTGATTTTTTCCTCAAAAGTTTAAATTATAAGACAGAAATTATAATGATGAATTAGCTGGGAGAAGAAAAAACTGTAAAAGAAGAAGAGTGAATGTTCAAGTTGAAATCTAGAAAAGAGTGAGAAGCTGTTGATGAGAAGATAAAGTAATGTGTCAAGTAATAAAGTCGTAAAAGAGATGATGTGAAATGAAGAAGGAAATATATTCCACCGCATTTCTACCTGTCCCCAGCTTCTAAATTTCCCCGCTCCTTATCTTTGAATATGAGCGTCTCTGACTCAGTACCACAGAATTCTTCTCCCACTATCTATTAAATCAGTGCACGTTTTCACACTGCCTGACCATGGGATAAATTGGAAACAGGCACCAATCATTGCAATGATGCTGCAAGAGTTTATCCAGTGGTAAAGAAGTCACAGTAATAGCTGCAATATTTATAATAATGCTACCTGGATGATTTTTCCATTCCAGCTTACACACACATACACACATCCCGCTCTTCTCTTAGGTAAATCCTAGCTCTCTCACACTCAATAACTGAGAATCCCCCTAAGCCAGTTAAGACCAGAGTATATAGCCACCTGAGTTAGTTGTGCCCTCTGCCATATACTTTATCACTCATAAGAAAGTTTTATATTGCATTACTATAATTGAGACATTAGCTCCTCAATGCTTTTCCCACTGTCTTATACCCCCCACTGAGCCCTGGGGCGCAGTGATTAAGAGCTATGGCTGCCAACCCAAAGGTCGGCAGTTCGAATCCACCAGCCGCTCCTTGGAAACCCTATGGGGCAGCTCTACTCTGTCCTATAAGGTCACTATGAGTCGGAGTCAACTCGATGGCCACAGGTTTTTATACTTCCAAATGTATCCCTTTCCACCCACAATTATCAAGAGTGTTATAGAAAATTTATGCCAAAAAGGATGAATAAGGACAATGATGCTCAATCAAATACACATGACAAATATGATGCTATTCTATGCATATTGGTCTACCGATATAATATTTTTGCTGAAAGTATAGTGATTCATAGGAGGAAGATTAGGAGATGATACAATGTAGTATATATTGAGTGCTTACTATAGCCTAGGCTAACAGTTTAGATACATCATCTCTTTTAAGAATCATCTATTATTATCTACAATTTATAATAAAGAACCTGAAAGTTAGAGTAATAACTTATTTAAGATTCTATAAGAGCTGTGATCTAAATCAAATTCTTTTCATTAATGAAGATATTATTCTTTTAAAGATCTATGTGGAAATGGGCACTAAATACTCAGAAACCTACCTCTGTAATCTACTTGTGTTTCATGTTTTTATACATTTGAAGAAATTTGTTGAAGCTCCTAGAGATTGAGTGAAGCTCCTATTACCGTAACATAATGGAATAAAGAAGGAGGGAAAATTTTCTCAAATAATATGTTTAAGTGCCTAGTAAATATGAACCAAACTGAGCTGAGGAAATCTGATTCTAGATCTAGTCAAATTATCAATGATATTTATTAAGTGCTCCTGGTAAAAAAGAGGTAAGCAAAAATCACTGATAAAGTATAGGCTGTTTAATGGAAGACATTATTTCAAGTGCTTGAGAGATCAGAAAACGTTTACAATACGAGGTCTTCGTAGATACCATTTAGGCTCACTCTTCTGGTCACAGGTAAGAGGGTCATTCCCAAACCTAAGCTTACATTTGCACCCTCATTACATTTTTAAGAAGTTCAGCAGTAAAGTTACCTGAAAGACACTGATGATTTTACTTGGGTCATGTGACCATTTCTGAACCAATTATTTTAATGAGGGTAATAAAGTAAAATAATTAGTTCATCCTGGCCTATACATCAATTCCTGTGGTAAAGCAGAGTTTACATGTAGTGGGTGGAGGAGAGAAGAATTTAATGACACAATTTCAAATCTTCCCAAAATGAGTTCTCAACAAGAAAATGAAGTTCTATTATGAGAAGAAGAGGGAAGCACAGCTACTGGATAGACCAAAAATAACAAACATCCATAATACTAGGTTTGCAGAGCCAGTTCTCCTCTAAGCTATATATGAAGCAGATTCATTCAACAGCATAGGCTTTTCTATATTTTAAAGTTTTTTTCAGCTCAGTAGATCTCTAATCCATCATCTTCTTCCTCATTTTATTAGGCTTCTTCTGGCCATGTCTGCAGCACCTATATCTAGAAGTTGTTGATGGCTCCCATTGGCACAGAAATAGATTTTGGCTTACGAGTGATGACCAGAGGGTGGACGATGTGGCAGGATGCTTATGAGTTTAATATTTGCATAGTGTATTACAATTTACAAATCCAGACTAATCATCAAATCTAGTTAGAAATTATATTAGACACATAGCATTCATATTTATTTGGAAATAATAAGAAACAGCATAGTGAGTTACTTTATTTTTAATTAAAATCAAACTTTTTAAAATATAGTGTTTCATTCAGACACTAAATGTCATAGTATGCCAATTCCCATTACCTGTTCAAATTTTTCTTCTTCATTCCTCTAAGCAGGATATGTGGAAAGGTCAAAGATACCAGATGATCAGCATTACCCAGGGCCAATTTAATTCCTTTCTCAGTCAAATGAAGTTAGGAGATGATATTTAAATCCAGTCTCCATTTATAATTTTCTCAACCATCTATATTAAAGCCACATGGATTTATATCAAGTAAACTCTTTGTATTAAGCAAGATTTAAAAATGCATTATTTGTTTATAATGACATTTCTACTGGCAAAAATTCTGACAAATAAAAATAAAGATATCTCTCTATATATTAGAATACATCATTTAGTGCATACCGGGAATAGAGAAGATAAACAATTGCTTTGCTTAATGAATCACGTAACACTACTTTTAATGAGTAAAAACAAATAGTATTTCTCCATTTTTCCCAGTGTCTTTAGAAATAAATCTTTTACAACTAAATTGTTTCAACTTGAAAGCAAGACAAATAATTGTAGATAAATAATGAGAAATAATATTTTTTCTTAGACAAATACTTTGTATTAGCTTATATGTTTAATATAGGAATACAAGTAGATTTTTTTTAATGCAGGACTTGTCATATGGGATCATTGTCCACAAACGACCACTTCACAAAGAGTAGAGGTTGCTCAGGATGACAAATAACGTACATTGCTGTTTCTCAAATGCCTTTACTCTAGTTCCAGAAGCAAGTAAAGACTGAACTTTCATTGTCGTACAGGAGGGTTTCAGAAAAAATTTCAGCCAGGGTAGCTCAGATTTTTTTTTTCATGTGAGAGAGGGCTTTAGGACATGAAAGAAAGCCCCAATTAACCTAAGACCCAAAGGCTTAGACTAGTTCAAGGAAGACAATCTGTTTCCTAAGTGGGGCATGAATTGGACATGATGAGTATCCTAAGGCATTCATAGTGCTTATGCTTCCCTAAGAGATATAGAACAAAGAGGAGATTCTTTTTTTTTTTCCTTTTTTTTAAAAAAAAGTAGTGAAAAGTCAAACTTGACAAGAAATTACTTCTAGTTGTAGAAAATAAAATTAATACATAACATTCTACAGGAGTCCTTAATTTAGATTACAAAGATTAAAGACATTGAAACTATATGGTATGATATTGATGATAACTTTAAATTACTTGGATTTATTATCAATTAAAACTTTACACTTTTAGGTAATCACTAACTATTCTTGAATAGTATCATTTGAAAACACCTCAGTGACTTGTTACATGGAAATATGTCACTCAAGTTTTGTTTTTATTAGGAATCTGCTAACAAAATAAATTTGGTCATTTAATGCACATGAATATTTTATATTAAAAAGTCTAGAAACTTCACCTCAGAGGAATGAATTTAGTCTCTTGATTATTGCCTCCTCACCTTTCTCTCTGCCCAAGTACCTTCCCTACTCTAGTAGATTCCATAGTAGACAAAGGAACTCTTGAAAGGATCACTTTACAGTTTATACACTTTCAGCTTTCATCAGTATCAGTTTGCTTAAGAGTCTTTCATTTCTGCTCGAGACTCCAAATTCAATAGCCTTGTCAAACTTCAAGACCCCTATCAAACCCCCAGCACTGCTCCATAATATGTTTCAGCTGCAATCCTTTACTATTTTTTGAATTAGTTTTCTGAAGCTGCATATTTTGTGTTTTTTACTGGAGTACCCCAATATGGTAAATGCATATAGAGGTTAGAATGATGTTTATTCAGGAGATTCAGGAACATGTTCAGTGACACAGATTCCACAAATTTGGAATGGCACAACCAACTCTAACTCAATCACTTTGAGGTCTCTAAGGGATAGGTGGGTAAATTAGATGGATAAATTTAAAAAAAAAAAAAAAAGGAACAATAACTGGGTTGTGAACCTAGATTTCTTCAGAACTCCAAAGCAGACCTTAGTTGCCTGGGCTGGATAGATTACATGGTACATGTCTTTTAACTTGATTAGGGACAGTCCAACAGCCAGAATCAAGCTAGGCAAGTAAATATCTTATTTTTCCTAAGCCCATCACCAATTTCAAAGCTCATTACTTCAATAATATGAAAAGCCAAATCCACTAGCTTCAAGGAAATGAAAACAAAAAGTGTGCAAATGGAAGTTTTTCCTATAATTTTTATGATTGAGCTGACCCTGGCTTTTCTTTTGACCGCTATTTCATTTAGGCTGCCTTCTTCTCTAAATAATATAATAACTTACAAATAGTGTCTGAATCCAGAAAGTTATGTTATTGTCTTAAATTGCATAAATTTGTGGTTAGGATTACTGTTGTTAGGTGCCATTGATTCTATTATGACTCATAGGGACCACATGTGACAGAGTAGAACAGCCCAATAGGGTTTTCCAGGCTGTAATCTTTATGGGAGTAGATCTCAGGTCTTTCTTCCACAGGACCGCTGGGTGGGTACAAACTGCCAACCTTTTGGTTATCAGCCGAGCAATTAACCGTTGTGCTATCAGGGCTCCTTATTTAGGATTAGAGGTGTAATTATGTCATCAAACACCAAGTTCTTCCCCTTGTCAGTGTGGTGGTCATATCTGCCCTAATGGTAGCTGCAGTGCAAAGCATCACATCCTCATAGAGTAGTACCCTGAGCAGGATGAAAAGTGATGGGTGCCAGAAGAATTGTCTCTCTCTGCTTTTTTTTTTTAATTAAGGAGAAAAAATTTTATCAGACCCCAGCCCTACTCCAACTGATATTCCTTTGCATTTCATAAACCAAGCAGAATTAGTTTTCTGGGGCTGGGTATATTTATTACCGCCCTACTGCTGCCCTCTTAACCCCCAGTCACAGATTCGATAATAGAAAAAAAAGGAGACTGTAAGGCAGACAACTCATCAAAGTACTGTTGTCATGAATATGTGCATGGAAAAGGAGATCTGAGGAGATACCAGTAGACAGAGTTTATAACCTCTAACCCCTCCAGTCACAGAGAAGCATGGGGAACAAAGAAGCCAAATGTATAGAACTGGGATAATTACAAACTTTAAAATGGGCACATGTAGAAAGAGTAGTCCAAACAATATTTTTAAACTTTGATGATATCTCTCTTCCTAGAGAAGTCTACTTGCTCCAGATTCTAATTCATTCTTAGTTCTACACCAGGAAAAAAGAAGAATAAAAATCTTGGAGTTCCCTTAGAATCTGATAAATGGCACATACATAGATGCAACAAAAAATATATTGAAAAACATCCCTCTTGTAGTTAATAATGGGACCCAAGAAGTAACTATGAAGTAGTTACTTTTAAGAAATGAAAAGGTTTTCCCTTCAAAAGCCAAAAGCTAAAATCTTGCTCAGCGCTGCAGTACAGAAAAGAAATGGGTCTTGATACTAGGGGTGGAGTCAGGGCCAGGGAGAAACAGCTTGGATCTGGAAGTAGGACAAACAGGCCTCAGGGGACATTTAAATGAAAAATACACACTCATATGCTGACAAAGTACTCAAAGTGTTTCTCTCTCTCTCACACACACACACACACACACACACACACACACACACACACACATAAAGGAGACACAACTCTGGCGTTTTCCTGTCCTTGTTCCTTACAAGACATGGTTTCTTTGACCTCCATCTTGGAGGTCTGGAATGTATGTTTCTATTAACTTTATCATAACATTTTATTCTATTTCTGCTAGGACAGCTGATGCACTGACTCTGAACTACAAGCTCAGGATAATTCACCTATGTGCTCTGTTCCCAATATTCATTCATTGAATAAACCTAAATCAGAGAAGCAAGAGAAAAGTCTCCCATTTTCAGAGTTAAGAGTATAGCCCTAGAATGCCAATTAAGGAGAATCTATCCCTGACCTGTAGAGACAATTCTGTAAACTGATATCTAAAACTACTAAAGACATCTATCATTTTGTGAAAAATTGTGTAATCCAAGTTTTAGAAAAAATGTAATAACAAAGTGGCCATGAATTAGGCTGAATATAAATGACTTTGGGAAAGCTGCCATCAGTATTAGCTGAGCCTTGATGGAAATAGACAACTTTGCAGGTCAGGGAGAGGGCTGGCATTTCTGTTAAAGTAAATGGTTATCGCCCTATTTCCATTATCTTAGGGTTGGAAATGAGGTTGCCCTTGAATTTGGGCAGTAATCAAATCCCAATTCAGTAGGGCTAGAATTTTAAGGTATAAAACAACCTGGAATAATTTCAGTGGTTCCTGACCCATTAACAAGCTGTGAGAGCCACATGAATTTTAGGAAATGAGGAGATCATGCCTTGTTTTGAAGCATGGGCAGAGTCTGGTGACAGATCTGAAAAATAAAGTCTATTAAAATAAAAATAAAATAAAATGAAGGATAAAAACATTTTAAATAGATGAAAACTGAGAGAATTTGATGCGAGCAGAACTTCACAGAAAAGATGCTAAAGCAAGCTCTTAAAGCTGAAGGAAAATGAGACCAGCTGGAATTTCAGATCTATAGGAAGGAAGAGCATTGGTAATGGTAACTGTATGGGTAACTATCTATATATCTGTATCTATATTTATATCTATATATATATATGTGATAGTATATTTTCTTTTTAAAAAAAAACACTAAGAGGCAACTGCTATTCAAAGCAAAAATAATAAATATGCATTTAGGATTTATAACATATGTAGGAGTAAAATATATGACAACAATAGCACAACAGATGGAGGAAGTATAAATGGAATTATACTGTTTTAAAATTTTTACATTGTATATGAAATGATATAATATTAATTCAAGGTAAGGTGTGATAAATTACGGTTATATGTTGTAATCCTTATGGCAACTAAGAAAAGAAATAAAAAAGATATTAGCCAATAGAAAACACAGAATGGAATATCAAAAAAAATAAAAGTGCTGCATTAACTCATTAAGAGACAGGAAGTGAAGAAATTAAGGGCCAATGAGCACAGGGGAAAGTGGGAAACAAACAGAATATCAACATTTATGTTAAATTGAAATGGGTTAAACATTCCAATTAAAAGACAAAGATGGTCAGATGGATACAATAGGAAGATCCAATTAGATGAGTTTTATGATTTAAATATAAAGATATAAAAGTTGAAAGTAAAAGAATATAAAAATGATGTGCCAGGGAAAACCTAAATATAAGAAAGTTGGAGTGGCATGTTAATATCTTGGTAGATTTTCAAACAAAATGTATTACTAGGTATCGTGTTGCCACTGCTGTTGAGTCAATTTTGACTCATGGTGACTTTATATGATGGAATAGAACTGGTACGTAATAATAGCAATTCAAAATTCATAAAGTAGTTGGGGCAAGATGGTGGAGTAGTCCCTCTTAAAACAAAGACCTGAAAAAACAAATAAATCGATTATATATGACAATCTAGGAGCCCTGAACATCAAAGGGAAAGTAGAGGAATCAGACTGAGCAGCAAGGGAGGGAGAGACGGTTCAGAAGCAGCGAAGGGTTGCCAGACTTGACCTGGCGAGAACCGGCACCCTGCAGGCTGGATCAGTTGCCATGCACAGTGAGACAAGCAATGATGCTCAGGAAGTGTTTCCTACATCAGGAGAGATCGAGCAGCGGAGAGTCTACTCAAAGTCTCCAGAATCATTGGAAAGCGGCACTCAGTCAGCCAAAGATAAGTACATACATCTAACCTACAACATGGATCAAAAAACATTTCCTTTGGGAAGAACTTCTCTCCCACTTACATGCCCCCTCCCTGCTCTGCACTGGGTCCTGGCCAGCTTCAGCAATTTCCTTGTCCCCTGGGCTAGAAGTAGAACCAGTCATGCACCCTGAGTTATTCTCCTGGCCTTGGACAGGGAACAAATTAACAAACAGGAGAAAACAATCTGCCAGCTCCCCTAAGCTGGGAACTCAGGGCAGGCACAGCTCCTTTGCCCAAGCACAGGCATAGGGGTCCACAGAGTTTGAATGCCTTTCACCCCTGCATAGGTGTGGGACCATTTCAACAGGATAGGCCCTCATTAGCACAGTACAACAGGGTATATACCTGAAGCATAACTTCAACTGCATCAGCTATATAGTGGAGTGGCAGGTTTGTGATATTTGACACTGCTACGCCCATTGAGCAGAGTCCTCACCTACTGACATCAGGGGCCTGAGGATGGGTGGCTCCACCAATGCCACCTAGTCACCCATGACAGGGGTCCAAGAATAAGTGGTGCCTCCTAGTCCTTAGAGATAACAGCATTGGGTGTCCATAGCCTGGCTGCAAACGCCACCCACCTATACACTGTAGGAAAGAGGGACACACTTTCCTCCTGGACACTTTGGGGTAGCCATCAGCCACCAGCCTTGCTCAGCATGTGATCTCCTATGGCAGCCAGATACCTGTGCCTACTCCAATCACCCCTGCACTTCTAGGACTGTAGGTGAGACCCTGCCCCACACATTGGGTGACTGACTACCTGGACACATGAACTGAATTCATACAAGAAAAGTAAACAGACTCCTGAACTCACATACCTAGTAACAGATCTAACCACCTGGTGACAGGACGTCAGAGCTTAAAAGTGCCAATAATCAAACTAGCTCACATAAGCAGCCTATTTGGGCATATCAAAACAAGAAGCTACGATACAGTAAGCAAACATAAAATAAATAAAAATAATAACTTATTGATGGCTCAGAGACAACAGTCAATATCAAATCACATAAATAGACAGAACATGATAGCTTCAGCAAGCTCAAAAACAAAAAAATCAAGAAATCTTACGGAGGAAGAGAACTTCTAATTACCAGAGGCAGAATACAAAAGACTAATATACAGAACTCTTTAAGAGCTCAAGAAGGCGATCAGGCAAAATGCAGACCAAGTCAAGGAACATAGAGACAAACCGTATAGAAATTTAAGACGATTACAGAAGAGCATAATAACAATTTCAACAGACTACAAAAATCCATAGAAAGACAGCAAACAGAAATTCAGAAGATTAACAATAAAATTTTAGAATTAGACAACTCAATAGAAAGTCATAGGAACAGAATTCAGACAATGGAAGTCAGAATTAGTGAGATTGAACCTTCACTTGAAGTACAATAAAAAAAGTAATAAAAATTAAAAAAGAACAGAATTAGTGAGATTGAAGATAAAACACTTGACACGAACTTATTTGAGGAAAAATCAAATAAAAGAATTTAATAAAATGAAGAAACCCTAAGAATTATGTGGGACTCTGTCAAGAGGAATAACATACATGTGATTGGAGTACCAGAACAAGAGGGGATAACATAAAATACAGAGAGAATTATTGAAGATTGCTTGACAGAAAACTTCCCTGATATCATGAAAGATGAGAAGATACCTATCCAAGATGTTAAGCGAACCCCACACAAGGTAGATCCCAAAAGAAAGTCACCAAAACATATTATAATCAAACTTGCCAAAATCAAAGATAAAGAATTTTAAGAGTGCCTAGGGATAAATGAAAAGTCATCTATAAAGGAAAGTCAACAAGACTAAGATCTGACTACTTGACAGAAACTATGCAGGCAAGAAGGCAATGGGATGACATATATAAAGCCGTGAAGGAAAAAAAATTGCCAGTCACAAATTACATATCCAGCAAAACTGTCTCTCAAATACAATGGTGAAATTAGGGCATTCCAGATAAACAGAAGTTTAGGGAATTTGCAAAAAACAAATCAAAATTACAAGAAATACCAAAGGGAGTCCTCTTGCTAGAAAATCAGTAACATCAGATAACAACTCAAGACTAGAACACAGGACAGAACAAACAGATATCAACCCAGATAAGGAAGTCACAAAAATAAATCAGAGCTAAAACACTGAAACTAAGGAAACAGAATATCAGTATGTAAAAGCTGATAACATTAAAACAAAAAAGAGGGATTAAAGAATGTAGACATAGATCTTTCATATACAGAGGAAGTAAAGGCAATCTAAAGAAATAAAAAATTGGTTTAAACTTAGAAAAATCGGGGTAATATTAATGTAACCACAAAGGAAACTAACAATCCTACACATCAAAATAAAAAACAAGAAAAACATGAAGACTCAGCAAACACAAAATCAACAACAATGAAAAAGATGAAAAGAAAATACATAAAGAAAAACAACTCAGCACAGAAAATTAAGTGGAACAAAGAAACTGTGAAAAACACACAAAAAAAGACATCAAAATGACAGCACTAAACTCATTCCTATCAATAATTACACTGAATGCAAATGGACTGAATGCACCAATAAAGAGACCAAGAGTGGCAGAATGGATTAAAAAAAAACACAATCAGTCTATATGATGTTTACAAGAAACACACCTTAGACTTAAAGACACAAACAAACTAAAACCTCAAAGGACAGAAAAAAATATATCAAGCAAACAACACTCAAAAAAGAGAAGGAGTGGCAATAGTAATCTCTGATAAAATAGACGTTAAAGTAAAATCCACCACAAATGATGAGGAAGGACACTATATAATGATTAAGAGGACGATCCGTCATGAAGACATAACCATAATAAACATCTATGCACCCACAGACAGGGCTCAAAAATACATAAAACAAACTCTAACAGCATTGAAAAGAGAGACAGACAGCTCCACAATAGTAGTAGGAGACTTCAACATGTCACTTCTGGTGAAGGACAGAACATCCAGAAAGAAGCTCAACAAAGACACAGAAGAGCAAATGCCACAATCAACCAACTTGATCTGATATACATACACAGAGCACTCCACTCAACAGCAGCCAAGTACACTTTCTCTTTCAATGCACATGGAACATTCTCCAGAATAGACCACATATTAGGCCATAAAGCAAGCCTTAACAAAATCCAAACCACTGAAATATTACAAAGCATGTTTCCTGACCATAATGCCATAAAAGTAGAAATCAATAACAGAAGAAGCAAGGAAAAAAATCAAACCCATGGAAACTGAACAATACTTTGCTCAAAAACTACTGGGTTATAGAAGAAATTAAGGACATAATAAAGAAATTTACAGAATCAAATGAGAATGAAAACACATCTGACCAGAACCTTTGGGACACAGCAGAAGTAGTGCTCAGAGGTCAGTTTATAGCAATAAATGCACACATCCAAAAGGAAGAAAGGGCCAAAATCAAAACGTTAACCCTACAACTCAAACAAATAGAAAGAGAGTGGCAGAAGAAGGCCTCGGTCACCAGAAGAAAGTAAACAATAAAAATTAGAGCAGAATTAAATGAAATAGAGAAGAGAAAAACAATTGAAAGAGTTAACAAGACCAAAAGATGGTTCTTTGAAAAGATCTACAAAATCATTAAACCACTGGCCAAACTGACAAAAGAAAAACAGGAGAGGAAGCAGATAACCCATATAAGAAATGAGATGGGTGATATCACAACAGACCTAACTGAAATTAAAAGAATCATAACAGAATACTTTGAAAAATTGTACTCCAACAAATTTGAAACCCTACAGGAAATGTACAAATTTCTAGAAACTCATTACCTACCTAAACTAACACAAACAGAGGTAGAACAACTAAATATACCCATAACAAAAGAAGAGATTGAAAAGGTAATTAAAAAACTCCCAACAAAAAAAATCCCTGGCCCAGATGGCTTCACTGGAGAATTCTACCAAACTTTAAAAGACGAGTTAACTCCACTACTACTAAAGGTGTTTCAGAGCATAGAAAAGGATGGAATACTCCCAAACTCATTCTATGAAGCCAGCATAACCCTAATACCAAACCAGGTAAAGACACCACAAAAAAAAAGAAAATTACAAACCAATATCCCTCATGAACATAAATGCAAAAATCCTCAACAAAATTCAATAGAATTCAACAACATAGCAAGAAAATAATTCACCATGATCAAGTGGGATTCATACCAGGTATGCAGGGACAGTTCAACATTAGAAAAACAATCAATGTAATCCATCATATAAATAAAACAAAAGACAAGAACCACATGATCTTATCAATTGATGCAGAAAAGACATTTGACAAGGTCCAACACTCATTCATGATAAAAACTCTCAGCAAAATAGAAATAGAAGGGAAATTCCTCAACATAATTAAGGGCATTTATACAAAGTCAACAGCCAACATCAACGTAAATGGAGTGAGTCAGAAAGCATTCCACTTGAGAATGAAAACCAGACAAGGATGCCCTTTATCACCACACTTATTCAACATTGTACTAGAGGTCCTAGCCAGAGGAAATTAAGCTAGAAAATGAAATAAAGGGCATCCAAATTGGTAAGGAATAATTAAAAGTATCTTTATTTGCAGATGATATGATCTTATACACAGAAAACCTCAAAGAATCCACAAGGAAGCTATTGGAACTACCAGAAGATTAGAGCAAAGTAGCAGGATACAAGCTAAACACACAAAAATCAGAAGGATTCCTCTACACCGACAGGGAACTTCCAAGAGGAAATCACCAAATCAATACTATTTACAATAGCCCCCAAGAAGATAAAACACTTAGGAATAAATCTAACCAGAGAAGTAAAAGACCTATACAAAGAAAACTACAAGACACTACTATAAAAAACCAAAAGAGATATACATAACTGGAAAACCATACCTTGCTCATGGATAGGAAGTTGCAACGTTGTGAAAATGTCTCTTCTACCCAAAGCTATGTACAGATAAAATGCAATCCTGATCCAAATTCCAATGACATTTTTTAATGAGATGGAGAATCAAATCACCAACTTCATAAGGAAAGGGAAGAGGTCTTGGATAAGCAAAGCATTACTGAAGAAGAACAAAGTGGCAGGCCTCACACTACCTGATTTTAGAACTTATTATACTATCATGGTAGTCAAAACAGCCTGATACTGGTACAACAACAGATACATAGACCAATGGAACAGAATTGAGAATTCAGACATAAATTCATCCACCTATGAGCAGCTGATATCTGACAAAGGACCAAAGTCTGTTAATCAGGGAAAAGACAGTCTCTTTAACAAATGGGTGCTGGCATAACTGGATATCCACCTGCAAAAAACTGAAACAAGACCCATACCTCACACCATGCACAAAAACTAACTCAAAGTGGATCAAAGATCTAAATAAAAAATCTAAAACGAAAAATATCATGGAAGAAAAAATAATGACAATGCGAGGAGCCCTAATACATGGCATAAACAGAATACAAAACACTACTAACAATGAGTAAACACCAGAAGAGAAACTAGATAACTGGGAGCTCCTAAAAATCAAACACTTATGCTCATCAAAAGACTTCACCAAAAGAGTGAAAAGACAACCTACAGACTGGGAAAAAAATTTTGGCTACCACAAATCTGATCAGGGTCTAATCTCTAAAATCTATAAGATACTGCAAAACCTCAATAACAAAAAGACAAATAACCCAGATAAAAAAATGGGCAAAGGGTATGAACAGGCACTTCACCAAAGAAGACATTCAGGCAGCTAACAGATACATGAGGAAATGCTCATGATCAGTAGCCATTAGAGAAACGCAAATCAAAACTGCAATGGGATGCCATCTCACCCCAACAAGGCTATCATTAATCCAAAAAACACAAAATAATAAATTTTGGGGAGGTTGTGGAGAAACTGAAACACTTATACTCTGCTGGTAGAAACGTAAAATGGTACAACCACTTCAGAAATCGATTTGGTGCTTCCTTAAAAAGCTAGAAATAGAAATACTATAGGATCCAGCAGTCCCACTCCTTGAATATATCCTAGAGAAATAAGAGCTGTCACACGAATAGATATATGCACAGCCATGTTCATTACAGCACTGTTCACAATAGCCAAAAGATGGAAACAACCTAGGTGCCCATCAATGGACGAATGGATAAACAAATTATGGTATATTCACACAATGGAATACTATGTAACAATAAAGAACAACGATGAATCCAAGAAACATCTCACAGCATGGATAAATCTGGACGGCATTATGCTGAGTGAAGTTAGTCCCAAAAGGACAAATATTGTATAAGATCACTATTATAAGAACTCAAGAAAAGTTAAACACGGAAGAAAACATTCTTCGATGGTTATGAGGGTGGGGAGTGAGGGAGAGGGGTATTCACTAACTAGATAGTAGATAAAAATTATCTTGAGTGAAGGGAAGGACAGCACAGAATGCAGGGGAAATCAGTACAACTGGACTAAACTAAAAGCTAAGAAGTTTCCTGAATACAACAAAACACTTCAAGGGACACAGTCACAGGGGCAGAAATCTAGGGATCATGGTTTCAGGGGACATCTAGATCAATTGGTATGACAAAGTATATTAAGAAAATGTTCTGCATCTCATTTTGGTGAGTGACATCTGGGGTCTTAAAAGCTAGCAAGCAGCCATCTAAGATGCATCAATTCGTCCCAACCCACCTGGAGCAAAGGAGAATGAAGAACACCAAAGACATAAGGAAAACATTAGGCCAGGAGACAGTAAGGGCCACATAAACCAGTGACTCCATCAGCCTGAGACCAGAAGAGCTAAACGGTGCCTGGCTACCACCAGTGACTGCCCTGACAGGGAACACAACAGAGAATCCCTGACGGAGCAGGAGAAAAGTGGAGTGCAGAAATCAAATTCTAGTAAAAAGACCAGACTTAATGGTCTGACTGAGACTGGAGGGACCCCAGAAGACATGGCCCCCAGACTCTCTGTTAACCCAGAACTGAAAACATTTCTGGAGTGAACTCTTCATACAAAGATTAGTAGACTGGACTATAAGACATAAAATAATACTTGTGAAGAGAGTGCTTCTTAGCTCAAGTAGATACACGAGACTAAATGGGCAGCTCCTGTCCAGAGGTGAGATAAGAAGGCAGAAAGCAGCAGAAGCTATTTGAATGGAAACGGGAAATCCAGGGTAGAAAGCAGGAGGGTGCTCTCACGTTATAGGGAGAGCAACTAGGGTCACATGACAATGTGTGTACAAATTTTTGTATGAGAAACTAACTTGAACCGTAAACTTTCAGTTAATGCACAATAAAAAAAAGAAAGAAAAAATCCATGAAGTAAATGCTGACATAACTAAAGGGAGAAATAAACAGATCTAAAATATTCAGATATTTTAATAACACTCTCTCAGTAATCAGTAAGAATCGACTATCTTATTGATAGTCAATATCAGTAAGGCTATAGAGGAATTGAAAAATAATATCAACCAACCTGATCTAATTTATTTTATGCAACACTACAGTGAATAACTGAAGAATGTGTATTTATTTCAAGTGCACCCAGAACATTCACTTAGACAGATCACATGCTGGGCAATAGACAAGTCTCAATAAATTTCAAGATATTAGAAGCACACAAAATTTTTTAGCTCACTACAAGTATTTAACTACAAATTAATGATAATAACAAATTATCTAGAAAATCCTTCAATGTTTGAAAATAAAACAACACACTTCTAAATAACCCATGGATTGAAGAGGAAATCATGAAGAAATTTGGAAAATATTTCAAACTGAATGATAATGAAAACACAACATATTAAAATTTGTAGAATGCAGCCAAAGTAGTCTTAGAGGGCAATTTATGGTTTCAAATGTTTGTATTAGAAAAAAAAAGAAAGTTGTAAAATCAATGATCTATGCTTACATCTTAAAAAGACAGTAAAAGATTGAATTCATACTAAACTAAATAAAGAAAATAAAGATAAAAGAGGAAAACAATAAAATAGAATAAAAACAATAGAAGAATCAATAAAGCCAAGAGTTGCAAAATTGTTTGATAAAACCCTAGGTAATCTAGTAGAGAGAGAGACAAGCACAGAAGGAATAAAATGGAAAAGAATACACCACTTCTATATTAAACAACCTGGATGGTTCCTAAAAACATACTGAGCAAAAAAAAAAAGTCAGATACAGAAGAGTACACAGTGTGTGATTCCATTTATATAAAATTCTATCACATGCAGGAAGAATGTACGGTTATAGAATTTAGAATAGTAGTATCTCAGTGAAGGGGTTGGCATGGAAGGGACGTGGGTATACACGGGTAATAGGCTTTTACAGTAACTCATCGAACTGTACCTATACTCGATGTGCATTTTACATTTTTAAGTTGTATCTAATTGAAAACAAAAATATGTGACCAGTAAAATCACTGAACTGATTTGGTTCCAGTCTCTTATGCATATGGCTTCTAGATTCTACTCTCCATGGCACCAAATACAGATAGCACTCAGCTATGAATGGACACTTGCCATAGAACTGAGCCATGCTAAGAGTTAAATGAAGGCTTCTGTAGAGTTGTTGGACAACTAGATAGACACAGACAGGGAACCTGCCAGAAATTCAAGCCGCATTCAGAAGAGGACATGGATGGCAGCTGGATCATGGCTGAAAGCAGAGAATACCAACAAGATGTTGTCACGGATTGAACTGTATCCCCCTAAAATATGTGTCAATTTAGCTAGGCCATGATTCCCAGTATTGTGTGATTGTCCATCATTTTGTCATCTGATGTGATTGTCCTGTGTTGTAAATCCTATCTCTATGATGATGATAAGATGGGATTAGCGGCAGTTATGTTAATGAGGCAGGACTCAATCTATGAGATTATGTTGTGTCTTGAGCCAAACTCTTTTGAGATATAAAAGAAAGAAGCAAGCAGAGAGACCTGGAGACCTCATATCACCAAGAAACAAGAGCCAGGAGAATATCGCATCCTTTGGACCCTGGGTCCTTGGGCTGAGAAGCTCCTTGACAGGGAAAGATTGATGATAAGGACCTTCCCCCAGAGCCGACAGAGAGAGAAAGCTTCCCCTGGAGCTGGCATCCTGAAATTGGTCTTCTAGCATCCTAGGCTGTGAAAGAATAAATTTCTCTTTGTTAAAGCCATCCACTTGTGGTATTTCTGTTATAGCAGCACTACATAATGAAGATACAAGTATATCTGTGTTTTACTGACTATGCAAAGGCACTCATCTGTGTGTATCATAATAAGTTATGGATAAAATTGCAAAGAATGGGAATTGCAGAACACTTAATTGTGCTCATGCAGAACCTGTACATAGACCAAGAGGCAGTTGTTCAAACAGAATAAGGGGATACTGCATGGCTTAAAATCAGGAAAGATGTGTTTCAGGCTTAATCATACCATACTTAATCAATCTATATACTGAGCAAATGATCCAAGAAATTGGACTGTATGGAGAAGAATGCAGCATCAGGATTAGAGGAAGACTCATTAACAACTTGTGATATGCAGATGGCACGACCTTGCTTGCTGAAAGTGAAGAAGACTTGAAGCACATACTGACAAAGATCAAAGGCTACAGCCTTCAGTATGGATTACACCTCAACATAAAGAAAACAAAAATTCTCCCAACTGGACCACCAAGCAACATCATGATAAACAAAGAAAAGACTGAAGTTGTCAAAGGTTTCATTTTACTTGGATCCACAATCAAATCCCATGGAAGCAGCAGTCAAGAAATCAAACGTATTGCATTGGGCAAATCTGCTGCATAAGATCTCTTTAAAATCTTAAAAAGCAGAGTTGTCACCTTGAGGACTAAGGTGCACCTCATTCAAGCCATGGTATTTTCAATCATCTCTCATATACATGCCAAACTGGACAGTGAATAAGGAAGACCAAAGAAGAATTGATGCCTTTGAATTATGGTGTTGGCAAAGAATATTGAATATACAATGGATTGCCAGAAGAACAAACAAATCTGTCTTGGAAGAAGTACAACCAGAAAGTTTCTTAGAAGCGAGGATGGCTAGGCTTCATTTCATGTACTTTGGACATGTTATCAGGAGGGACAAGTCCCTGCAGAAGGACATCAGGCTTGGTAAAGTCGACGGTCAGCAAAAGAGAAGAAGACTGTCAGTGAGACGGATTGACACAGTGGCTGCAACAATGTGCTCAAACATATCAAAGACTGTGAGGATGGCACTGGATCGGGCAGTGTTTCATTCTGTTGTATATAGGGTCGCTAGGAGTAGGAAATGATTCGATGGCACCTAACAATAACAACATAGTGTTGCTGGGCCCTACTTGTGAAAGTTTACTCCTTTGATATTAGCAACTGCCCAGACCAACCCAAGTTCACTGCCTCCCTTTGGGTACAGAGACTGGACTTTCCAGCTACCCATGGGAACTACCACACAAGTCTGATCAGTTTTGGTAACATTCAACTTCACTGATCCCAATTTCATCCTCCTCTCAACAGGCTGATATTTAAACTGTCTAAACATCTCTCTTGCCCAAGTCCATTCATTATTTAATATTACCTCGGTGTGATTAAGATATTTTCTAAAACTTCAGTTTAGCTACAAGTCCTAATGAAAAAGATCTGTACAGTATTAGTCATATCAAAATTACCCCAGTCTTAGGAAACCCAGCAGCCCCTCCAGAGTTCTGTAGCACAAATAACACTTTTTAAATTAACACATCAACCTTCCTCCTTCTGAGTCCAGCCAAATGATAAATTGTACTTGCCTGGTGATATTTTACACACTTTAAAGTGATAATAGCTTCTTATGAAGACAGTGAAGCAAACAATTCTCCAGGCTGAAAACAGAGGTGACAACACAGGGACAATGGACAATGTATTATTTGTTGATCAGTAATAGATCTTTGTCATGATTCATAAATCAATCTTGTAAATAATAAAAAAAACTTTTCAGTAGCATCTGGAACCTTCCATATCCCATTGTACATTGTCTCGTGCGGCATTCATAGCAATCCCAAGATATAAGATGTCAGATATCAACCACATCGTTCTGTTGAGTAAATGGGAGCAAAAAGCCATGAAGTGATTCCATAGCATTACACAGCAGGCCAGAAGCATCCAGGGGAAATTCTAAGTTTTCAAAATCCTGGCACCATGTTCTTTTCATCAGACCAGGGAACACAAACCAAGTACACTTGGGCTTGAAGGGTTACCCACCCCACTCTGGCTCACAGTTTCAGTGTTAGTAAACACTTTTCAATAATACGACAAAATTTGCAAACTTGGAAATTTCACCAAAAATTCTAATTTCATACCTCTCTTGAATAAATAATATCTTAATAATTAATAATATCTCAGAATACTCACTCTATATTTTCATATATCAAGAATTAGTTGAGCTGATTAGTGGCTTCTCAGGTAGGTTATGTGCTTTTCAGTTTTCCATAGGGCTTGTTAGACCCTTCACTCCCTACCTTGTCAGCCTATCCTTCCTCCCTCTGAGACAATTTCTGCCTGGATCCTGTATGCATGTACATTTTTCACTTCTACACTAGGCCATGTGACTCTTCACAGAAATAAATTTGTGACTCAATCTCTTTACCATACTCTAGATTCTTCTGACTTTCAGGATATAGCCTGTGAGAATCAGCTTCCAAAGCCTCCAATCTCTTGGCTCTGCCTCTTCTATTCATTTTTATTATTGTTCAAAAAGAAAAAAAAAAATTGCTGTCACATCAATTCTGACTCATAGTGACCCTACAGGACGGAGTAGAACTGCCCCATAGGATTTCCAAGGAGCGGCTGGTGGATTCTAACTGCTGACGTTTTGGTTAGCAGCCATAGTTCTTAATTGCTGCGCCACCAGGGCTCCATTATTGCTCAGGACCTGCTTATTCCATCTAGCCTATACGGAAATAGTCTAAAATGACCAGAACTTTTCCAGAAGTCCAAACTATTTTACATCACAATTTACTTGTGTGTTTATTTTTTCTAAATGTCCCTTAAAATTTATTTTATATAACTTAGTTGCTCCAATATGCATATATCACTACAATGAAAGCTTTGTGATGGCAAGAACTGTGTCTCATTTTCTTTTACAACTCCAGTTCTTCAAGTAGTTCTTGTACATACTAGGCATTCAATAAAAATTGTTGAAGGAACAAAATATTCTTTATCATAACTAGATCCTTGTTATTCTCCATAGTGAGTGTTGCTGGTGGTGCAAACTGTTAAACTGCTCAGCTGCTGAACAAAAGTTTGGAGATTTTAGTCCACCCAGATGCATTTCAAAAAATAGTCTTGGCAATCTACTTCCAAAAAATTAACTATTGAAAACCCTGTGAACACAGTTCTACTCTGACACACCTGTGTTGCCATGAGTTGGAATTGACTCAACAGCAACTGGTCATTCTTCATAGCCTGTTCTTTATCATCTTGTATTCAGAAATTGTCTCAGGAAATGGAATGTTTAGTAGAGAGTGCATAGGTTTTGAAAACAACCAACCAATCTCTACAACTTAGAACTTTTGTGATTTTTGACATGTCACATAAATAGAATCACTTAAATCTCAATTTTCTTTATAAAAATGAGAATAATGCTATCTACCTTGCAAGGTATTGTTAGTTATCAACTAATAATTTAGGAAGTATTTTTAGAATAAAGTAGTGTGAAAATATGTGTTATGATAGTGTACATTGTATATACCCCCATTGAATTTACCTCAGTATTTGGCACAGTTTGCTTGATATATCTAAAAATGTATTTTAAAGTTTTAGCATATTTCATTAATGAACTCCTTTTTAAAAATTGCTTAAATGTAAACTCTGAACTCGATAGTTACACCCATGAGAACATTTTTTTTTAGATTTTAATTTGCATAACACAAAATAAGTCATTAAGTCCCCAGGAAACTGGCTGTGAAGGAGTTTTGATATCCCTGTTTTCTTATTATTTTCTGTGGTCAATTCTGGCGTTCGTGAGAGAAACTTGATAAGGGGGATTAGTTCTAAATGTGAACAAATTCTTTTCAGTTTATTTAAAAATAATACAGCTTCACCCTTAACTAAAAAAACTCATGGAAATATGGCAGCAATTTTTACTGGTAAAACCCCTATATTAGAACCAGAATATGACTTTAGGCAGCTAGTCTAAATTTTTGTTAAGGTGGTGAATTAACCAGCCAATCAGGAGCAGGCCTGCTTTCCCTGCACTGTAAGATAGCGCAAGGCAGTTAGAATTTTTGGATAGAAATGGTTAGGAGATTGTAAATTAGATGTCCTAGAAAACAAAATGGGATTACTTGTCTTATTCTCCTTTGCTCTCCCTGCCTCTTCCCATCTCTTATATTCTAGTCCTCATTAATCTTGATCAAGCAAATTTTCTAGGTAAGTATTTTTTTTTTTTCTCTATCAAGTTCTATATCTGTGTCTGGCAAGTTAGTAAGTAGGTCGCTTCCACCAGTTCCATTTCTGATTCAGTTGAAAGCTCAGAGGCTCACTTTCAGCCTCAGAAGATGACAAAACCCAGATCGCTTAGACAGCACATGGCTTTACCTCTAAAATTTAAAATTTTAAAGACCAAATTCCTCACCCTTTTCCTCCAGCATTCTATTCCTCCAGAGCTCTTACGTACCCATTTCTTTGCCTCCTCAGAACTTCTGTGCCTTAACCCTTCTCTTTTCCCCCAGTATATCAATGCCTTCCTCCTGCTTTCTCTTCTTTTCCTTTTCAGCTTGGATTCCAAGGTCAGTAGCCTTAATTTCACTCTTGCAAGCAGTGCTAACTTCTCACCCTTCTAAAACACTGACCTTCAAATCTCCATCTCTGTCTCAGTCCAACTGTAGATCTTCTCATTCCCTGAGTCATATCGAGAGGAAAAAGCCATGCAAATTTTTGGATTGATGGTAACAAAAATCCATGGTTTCCAGATTATGCTCGATTGCCTGTGCCATGCTGCAGATTTTTTTCCTTCCTTCCTTCCTTCCTTCCTCCCTCTCTCCCTTTCATCACGCTTCTCAAGTTTACTCTCCATACTCTGAACTTTCGTCTTCTCTGGACAATAGAGGGTATCATCTCTTAGCTAACAGAGAAAATAGAAGATCTGGCATAATTCCTCTCTACTCCACCACTTCTTAAGAATACATCAATATCCACTTATTTCCTCCTTACTTTTATTTATTGAACACTAATGTAAATACACAATAACCTTTATTCAGGATTTATCAGAATATTAGAGCATATATACAAAGCACACATTTCTTATTATATGTTAATGATTATAATATTTAGAAGTAACTGGAGAATCATTTTTATTTGAATTCAAGTCTACATAAACAATGAACGTTAAAATTTTATGTACATTTTTGTTTTGTGCAAAATAGGTATGTTTCCTTACTCTCAGAGAAAATATTAAATTCCTGTGGTCCTTCAAAATCTGGTCAGTATATTTATTACTACTTTTCCTACTATGTTTTATTACCCAGACTTGAATCAAAAGATAGATAGGAGATATGATATAGAAGGAGTTTATGGAACCAGTGAAGCGCCTGGATCCAAAAGTAGCATTTTGGGGTATGTGACTTTTTAAAAATAAAATTTGTTTTGGTGTAATTTAGATACAATAAAATGACATTTGACAAATGTGTATACACTTGTGTAACTGCTACCACAATCAATACATAGGACATTTCTCTCACTCCAGAATGACTCCTCTTCGCAGTCATCTCAATGCCTAGCCCCAGGTAACCACTAATCTATTTTATTTCATTATAGTTTAGTTTTGCCTGTTGCATATAAATGGAATCATACAATACGCATTATCTTTTATCTAGTTTATTTTGCTCAACATAATGCTTTTGAGATTCATCGTATTGTTGTATCAGCAATTCCATCCTTTCTAATGCTGAGCGTCAAAGAAGAAAATCTCGTACTCTTGAGAATGAAAGAAAATGAGTTTCACTGAACAATAATACAGCTTGAGCTAGGCAGTGCTAAGTAAAAATACAAAGCATTCCATAATTCAAACAGAGAGAGGGGTCTGTTTCATAAGGAACAAAGGAAAGGTAGGGGATTAATGATTGATTGTAGATAAGATCAGCTTCAGCTTGAAGTCTTTTGAAAAGTAAATGTTGGCAACTTGGCTAGAAAGGAGTAAGTTACCACCTAGGTGAGTAGCACCAGCTGGTTCAGGTATACATGATTGTAGTTGGTTATACATGATTGTAGTCAGTTATACATGATTTTAGTAATGAACACACTTTATCCAGGAACAAATTGTTTACATCTTGACACATTTTTTTCCATATGGTTTACATCCTAACTTTTTGTTTCCTGGGAATGCATTGGCCCCATCATTCTTACATTTGACATAAATGTCTTCAGTTTAAAATTTTTCATTTACATTTCCCCCTTTTGATCAAGCCTCTGCTACAGTGCAATGATCACCCACAAAAGAGTAGCCTTTCTTCTGCAAGGACTTTATCTGTTTTCTTGAGGGGTTTTGGTTAATAAAAATTATTTTCTTCACCTGTCGAGCTAATAGGCCTCATCCTCAGGGTGAGTAGATTTTATAGGGGACAACTCAACAGACAAGGCCATATTCGAAGGACATTTCTCAGTCAGGACAGAATGATAGATGTCAAGATGAAACATACCCCAGGAGACAAAAGGGAGGTGATCAAACAACATGGTCATTGGTAAAAGCCTGTGAAACCAGCATGATTTTATGTCAAGAGTCAAATGGTTTTGACATACAGCATTTCATGAATAAAATGTGTTGAACTAAAGCAGAATAGCATTTTATAATTACAGTAATAGAAATCAGGAGGCATATAAAGATTACAAAATAGAGTAGCATTTTTTTCCACCTCATCCTAAGAGGAAAACCAATTGCTTACAATTTCAGTTAAGGAAAGAACAGAATCATGGAGATTTCATGCTATGTGTTGCATGTGGGAAACATTGTGAGCGATATTAGCACTACTATTATGAATATAAACACAATAATCAGTTTTAATAAAGGAACAGGTGCCTTTTTGTGAAGTAGTAAGAATGTTGAGGGCCATTGGTTTGTTTTTTTCTTTTTTAATTTTTTTATTGCACTTTAGATGAAGGTTTACAGAACAAATAGTTTCTCATTAAACAGTTAGTACACATGTTGTTTTGTGACATTGGTTAACAACCCTACGACATGTCAACACTCTCCCTTCTAGAACTTGGGTTCCCTATTATCAGCTTTCCTGTCCCCTCCTACCTTCTAGTCCTTGCCACTGGGCTGGTGTGCCTTTAGTCTTGTTTTGTTTTATGGGCCTGTCTAGTGTTTGGCTGAAAGGTGAACCTTAAAAGTGACTTCATTACTGAGCTAAAAGTGTGTCTGGGGGCCATACTCTCTGGATTTCTGCAGTATCTGTCAGGTCAGTATGTCTAATCTTTTTTGTGAGTTAGAATTTTGTTCTACATTTTTCTTCAGCTCTGTCTGGGACCCTCTGTTGTGATCCCTGGACTCAGTCTTGTGGAGGCGAAGGTAGTCATTAGTCCTTTGAACTACTCTTTCCCTTGTATCTTGTTTTCTTCATTCTCCCTTGCTCCCGAAGGAGTTAGACCAGTGGAGTACCTTAGATGGCTGCTCACAGGCTTTTTAAGAACCCAGATGCTACTCACCAAGGAAGAATGTAGAACATTTTCTTTATAAACTATGTTATGCCAATTGAGCTAGATGTTCTCTGAGACGATGGTTCCCACAGCCCTGCGCCCAGCAGTTCAGTCCCTCAGGGAGTTTGGAAAGTTGTGCTGCCTTACCTAGTATTGTATACTGTCTTACCCTTCACCAAAGTTACCACTTATCTATTGTCTATTTAGTATTCCCCCCCCACCCCTCCCATCCCTCATAGCCACCAAAGATTGTTTCTTTTTGTGTGTAAACCTTTTATTGAGCTTTTAGAGTAATGGTCTCATACAATATTTGTCCTTTTGTGATTGACTTATTTCACTCAGCATAATGTCCTCCAGATTCATCCATGTTATGAGATGCTTCGCAGATTCATTACTGTTTGTTATAGTTGCATAATACTTCATTGTGTGTATGTACCATAGTTTGTTTATCCGTTCATCTGTTGATGGGCATCTAGGTTGTTTCCAACTTTTTGCTGTTGTGAACAATGCTGCAATGAATATGTGTATGTGTATGTCCATTCATGTGATGGCTCTTATTTGTCTAGGATCTATTCCTTGGAGTAGGATTGCTGGATCATATGGTATTTCTATTTCTAGCTTTCTAATGAAGCGCCATATCGTATTCTAAAATGGTTGTATCATTTTGCATTTCCAGTAGCAGTGCATAAGAGTTCCCTTCTCCCCAGTGCATCTCCAACATTTGTTATTTCCAGTTTTTTTTCATTCATGCCAGTAATGCCAAGGCGAGATGGTATCCCATTGTGGTTTTGATTTGCATTTATTTAATGGCTAGTGATCACGAGCATTTCCTCATGTGTTTGTTGGCCGCTTGAATGTCTTCTTTGGTGCAGTGTCTGTTTTCTTTGCCCATTTTTTAATTGGATTGTTTGTATTTTTGTTGTAGAGGTGTTGGATTTTCTTATAGATTTTAGAGATTAGAGATTAGACCTTGTCTGGCTTGTAATGTCCAAAAATATTCTCCTAGTCTATAGGCTCTCTTTTTCCTCTTTTGGTGAAGTATTTTGATGAGTGTATGTGTTTAATTTTTAGAAGATCCCAGTTATCTAGCTAATCTTCTGGAGTTTGTGTGTTGTTGGTTATGGTTTGTATCCTGTTAATGCTGTGTATTAGGGCCTCTAGCATTGATCCTATTTTTTCTTCTATGAAATTTATAGTTTTTGACTTTCTATTTAGGTCTTTGATTCATTTTGAATTAGTTTTTGTATATGGGTGTGAGATATGGGTCCTATTTCATTTTTTTGCAGATGTACATCCAGTCTTGCCAGCACCATTTGTTAAAAAGACTGTTCCCCACCTGATAGACTTTGTGTCCTTGTCGATGATCAGATGGCTGTAGGTGAATGGATTTACATCTGGGTTCTCAATTCTGTTCCATTGGTCGATGTATCTGTTGTTATGCCAGTACGAGGCTGTTTTGACTACCATAGCTGTATAGCAGTTTCTGAGATCAGGTAGTGCAAATCCTCCTACTTTATTCTTCTTCTTCAATAGTGCTTTACTCATCTAGGGCTTCTTCCCTTTCCGTATAAAGATAATGATTAGTTTTTCCATCTTTTTAAAGTATGTTGTTGGTATTTGGATTGGGATTGCATTGTATTTGTAAATTGCTTTGAGTAGAATTGTCATTTTCACAATGTTGAGTCTACCTATCCATGAGCATAGTATGTTTTCCATTTATGTAGATCTTTTTTGGTTTCTTGCAGTAGTGTTTTGTAGTTTTCTTTGTATATTTTATACATCCCTGGTAAGATTTATTCCTAGTATTTTTTTGGGGGGGCTATTATAGATGTTATTGTTTTCCTGATTTCTTTTTCATCATTCTTTTTGTCGGTGTATAAGAATCCAACTGATTTTGTATGTTTATCTTGTATCCTGCTACTCTGCTGAATCTTCCTACTAGTTCCAGTAGATTTCTCTTGGAGTCTTTTGGGTTTTCTATGTATAGTACCATATCATCCACAAATAGGGACAGTTTTACTTCTTCGTTACCAATTTGGATGCCCTTTATTTCTTTTTCTTGCCTTCTTGCCCTAGCTAGGACTTCCAGCACAATGTTAAACAGGAGTGGTGATAAAGGGCATCCTTGTCTTGTTCCTGTTCTCAAGGGGAATGTTTTCAGCCTCTCTCCATTAAGAATGATGTTGGCTGTTGTTTTTG
>NW_004444019.1:6014031-6088513 GCF_000243295.1 Trichechus manatus latirostris
GGTGATAAAGGGCATCCTTGTCTTGTTCCTGTTCTCAAGGGGAATGTTTTCAGCCTCTCTCCATTAAGAATGATGTTGGCTGTTGTTTTTGTATAGGTGCCCTTTATTATGTTGAGAAATTACCCTCCTATACCTATTTTATACAAATTTTTTAGCAGGAATGGGTGTTGGACTCTGTTGAATACCTTTCCTACATCAATTGAGATGATCATGTTACTCTTTTCTCTCCTTTTATTTATGTGGTGGATTGCACTTACTGATTTTCTAACGTTGAAACATGCTTGCATACCTAGTATGAATCCACTACTTGGTTGTGGTGTATTATTATTATTATTATTTTTTTTGATATGATGCTGAATTCTATTGGCGAGAATTTTGTTGAGAATTTTTGCATCTATATTCATGAAAGATATTGGTCTGTAATTTTCTTTTTTTGACATTTATTTGCCTGGTTTTGGTATCAGAGTTATGCTGGCTTCATAGGATGAATTCAGAAGTGTTGCTTCCTTTTCTATGTTCTGAAATAGTTTGACTAGTACTGGTATAAGCTTTTCTCTGAATGTTTGGTAGAATTCTCCAGTGAAGCCATCTGGGCCAGGACTTTTTTTGTTGGGGTTTTTTTTTTTTTTTAATTATCTTTTCAATCTCTTTTCTTGTTATGGGTCTGTTCAGATTTTCAACATCACTTTGTGTTAGCTTGGGTAGGCAGTGAGTTTCTAGAAATTTATCCATTTCTTCTAGGTTTTCAAATTTTTTGGAGTATTGTTTTTCATAATACTCTGTTATGATCCTTTTTATTTCAGTTGAGTCTGTTGCAATGTCCCCCATTTTATTCCTTATTTGGGTTATTTGTGTCCTATCCTATTTTTCTTTTGTCAGTTTGGCCAGTGGTTTGTCAATTATGTTGATCTTTTCAAAGAACCAACTTTTGGTTTTGTTGATTCTTTCTATTGTTTTTCTGTTCTCTATTTCATTTTTTTTTGCTCTGATCTTTATTATTTCCTTTCTTCTGGTGCCTGTGGGCTTTTTTTGCTATCCTCTATTTGTTCAAGTTGTTTGGGTAATGTTTTGATTTTGTCCCTTTCTTCTTTTTTGATGTGTGCATCTATTGCTATAAATTGTCTTCTGAGGACTGCCTTTGCTGTGTCCCAAAGGTTTTGCTATGATGTGTTTTCATTCTCATTTAAGTCTAGGAATTTTTTTATTCCGTCTCTGATTTCTTCTATTACCCAGTGGTTTGTAAGTAGTGTGTTATTCAGTTTCCATATAACTGATTTTGTTTTCCTTTGGTCTTCCTGTTGTTAATTTCTAGTTTGATGGCATTGTGGTCAGAGAAGATACTTTGTATTATTTCAATGTTTTGGATCTTGTTGAGGGTTGCTCTGCAGTCTAAGATGTGGTCTATTTTGGAGAATGTTCCATGTGCATTGGAAAAGAATGTGTACTTTGCTGCTGTTGGGTGGAGTGTTCTATATATGTCTATGAGGTCATATTGGCTGATTTTGGCCTTTAGGTCTTTTGTATCTTTGTTGAATTTCTTTCTAGATGTTCTGTCTTTTACCAAGAGTGGTGTGTTGAAGTGTCCTGCTATTATAGTGCAACTGTCAATTTCTCTTTTCAGTGCCATTGGAATTTGTTTTATGTATTTTGGAGCCCTGTCACTGGGTGCATAGATGTTTACTATGATTATGTCTTCATGATGGATCGTCCCTTTGATCACTATATAGTGTCCTTCTTTGTCTTCTATGTTGGATTTTCTTTTAAAGTCTGTTATATCTGAAGTTAGTATTGCCACTCCTGCTCTTTTTTGACAGCCGTTTTCTTGCTATACTTTTTTCCATCTTTTCATTTTTAATAAATTTATGTCTTTATTTTTAAGATGTGTTTCTTGTAGACAGCATATTGATGGATTCTGATTTTTTATCCATTCTGTCACTCTCTGTCTCTTTCTGGGTGCATTTAGACCATTTACATTCAGTGTAATTATTGACAGGTGTAAGTTCATTGCTGTCATTTTGTAGTGCTTTTTTTTGGTGCTGACATTTTCTTTGTCCTCTTACTATCCTGTGCAGAATTCCTGTTGTTTGTGGATTTGTTTTTTCATTTCTTTTGTTTTTGTAGATTTTTTTTTCCTGAGACTTCGTGTTTTAATTTTGATGAGTAGGTTTTTTAACTTTCTTTGTGGTTACCTTGAAATTTACCCTTATCTTCCTAGGTTTGAACCAGTCTATTGTTACTTGGTATCACCTTGTCTTCCTCACCATTAAAAGGTTCTATACTTACACTGCTTATTTCCTGTTTTATTGTTCTGATGTTGTTGTCATTTACAGATTAAGCTCCCTGGTTCCCTGTTGTAATTCTTTTGGGTTTGGATAGTCCTTGATAGTTCATTTTCTAGGTTGATATCTGGCTGGTACCATTTTGCATCCTAGATTCAGCCTGTGGTCTGATGTTGTTTGTTCTCAGACAGAAGGAATCCCTTTAATAATTCTTGTTTAAGTTTGATTCGGTTTTACATAGCCCCTTAATTTCTGTTTATCTGGAAATGACCTAATTTCACCATCATATTTGAAAGAGAGTTTTGCAGGATATATTCTTCTTGGCTGGCAATTTTTTTCTTTCAATGTTTTATGTAAGTCATTCCATTGCCTTCTTGCCTGCATGCTTTCTGCCTGATGATCCAAGCTTAATCTTATTGTTTCTCCTGTGTATATGACTTTTTTTTTTCTCGAACTGCTCTCAGGATTCTTTGTTTGTCTTTGGTTTTAGCGAGTGAGATTATGATATGCCTTGGTGATTTTCTTTCAGGGTCTATCCCATATGATGTTGGTTGAGCTTCTTGGATGGCCAGCTTTTCATCTTTCATGATATTGGGGAAGTTTTGTGTCAGAAGTCTTCTATGATCTCTGTGTTTTCTGTTTTCTCCCCTGTTCTGGAACTCTGATCACTTGAAAATTTTTGCTTTTGATTGTATCCCACATAATTCTGTTTCTCTTCATTCTCTTTTCTAATTTTCTTTAGAGTTGTATCCAAGTGCTTGTCTTCAATTTCACTGATTCTGTCTTCCATCATTTCAAACACACTCCTCAGCCCTTCTATGAGTCTGTCCATTTCTGAAATCATGTTGCTTATCTTTTGGATTTCTAATTATTGTCTTTGTATGATTTGTAGTTTTGTATTTATTTTGGAATTTTTTTCCTGTATTATTCCCCTGAGTTCTTCCATTTTTTTTTTGTCTGTATTTTCCATGAGTTTGTCTATTTTTTCCTCATTTTTGTCTGCTTTTTGCTTTAACTTTTGGATAGCTCTGAATATTAGAGATTTGAATTCCCTATCAGGTAGTTCTAGTACCTTTTCTTCTACTGGAAAGTCATCTTGTGGTTTCTTTTGGATGTTGACTGGAACCGTCATGTCCTGTTTTTAAAATATATTTTGATATTATCTGCTGTCTTCAGGACATTCACTAGTTATTTTTTTCGTTTATTGATTGTAGATTTGTTTGTTTAGTCCTGCTTTTTTGTTTTATTTGATTATGGCTGAGCTGGTGGGCTGTGCATTCTTTGTTGTTAGCTCATCTGTGGGCATGATACTTTTCACCTCCTTTTCAAAAAGGTAAGGTCAGTTGCTCAGTTATGGTGCAGTAGGGCAGGTCCAGCTGAAGGAGAGTTGTTGGGTTGGATTGTTTGTGGCACATACTATTGCTGACAGGGTGGGCTGGGAATCAGCACAGGGCAGTTTCCATTAAGCCATGCCTGTGCTGCTCAGGGGCTTGATGTACAGCACACAGTGCAGGTAGGCAGGAAGAAGGGGAAGATTGTGATGTGTAGAGCTAAGATGGATATGTGAAAGAGGAGAAAGAGTAGAAAGAAACAGGATCCAAAGACAAAAAACAAAAAACAAAAAAAAAAGAGTGCTAAGGGAGATTGCAATTGGAGTGGAGAGATGAGAGACTGAGAAATGAAGAAAAACAAAAAGAAATAAAAAAGAAAAAGAGTAAAAGAAAAAATAAGTAAATAAAAATTAGAAAAAAAGAAAAAAGAGAAGCCTCCAGGTATCCCACCAGTGCAGCTGCAAAGACTGTCGAACTGACTCTCAGGTCATGAAGTACAGCTTGGCTAAAAGGGGTTAGAGGTGTCACACAGCACCAGGTATTCAGGAGATAGAAAGAGAAAGTAAGTATAGAGAGATGAGAAACAGAAATGAAGAAAGACAAAAAGGGAAAAACAGAGAAAAGAAAACAAAAAAAAGAAAAAGAAAAAGAAACGTCCCCAGGGATCCCACCATGCAGCTGCACAGACTGAGGAAGTAGCTCCCAAGCCACTCAGTACAGCCCAGCTAGAAGGTGCTCCTAAGCCAAGAAAAGAAAAAGAAAACAAACAAACAAATAAATCAAAACAGAACAAATCAAAACAAACAAAAAAAAATCCCTGTGGATCCCACCAGCATGGCAGGGCAGACCGGGAAGCAGTTCCATAGTCGAGCAGTATTTCATAGCCTTTTAAGAAGAAGCAAAGATGGCACATGGAGCCAGGTACTTGAGATAAAGGAGGGGAGGTGGTGACAGGTATGGAAGAAACCAAATGAAGCAGAAAAAAGTAACACCAGCAACAAACAAATGGCACTTAGGGAGCCTGCCAGTGTGAGTGGGTGTAATCCAAGCCACACAGGGCTGACGCCAGTGCCTCCTGACCAAGAGACTGTGTCCACAGGAAGCAGAGGAGGCTGAGTAAGGGTAAAGAAGGGTGGGGGATGAGAAAGCATATATCGCTAGTTACCAGTTGTTCTGTCCTCTTCTGGGAGCTCTTTGAAATTGCTTTCTTGTACTCCCCATTTGCCGATCTCCAGCAGGAGTCCAAGTTGGTGAACTCGTGCTGTGTTAGCTGATAGGGTACCTCTGCATGTATCTCTCCTTCCTCTCTGTTCTCTGTCAGTTTCTTATTCCATTCAGTGCTTGGCTGAGTTCTTTATCTCTTCATTTGATGCTTAGGGTTTCAGGATTGACATTTGTCTTTGTTTGACTTAGTTTTTTGGGTCTTTGCTGTGGAGGGATGGCCTGGTGCTTCTGTCTATAGTGCCATGTTACCCCATTTGGTTTCAAAAAACTACTTCTTTCATTATAGTCATTTCAGGATTCATTTCTTGGAGTCCATGGGCAGAATCATTTAAAATACTTTAAATATGTTTAGAGTCATAACTTTGACATCAGCCATAACATCTTCTAACCTTTTTTGAAGTAAAAAAATAGAAGCTAAATTATTATATCATTGAAATACAAATCTAGACTAATGAGCTCTTGAAAGCAGGTAGTTAGCGGGAAGAGGTTAGTCAGTTAATATTTGACCTTGGGTCCAGCTCATTCCTATAGCACATCTGCTAATCAATCCAGGTGGGAGACAAGGCCAAATGTTAGATCCACGTAACCAAGATATACTATTCAGGCTAGTCAAATAGCAAGAATCAGGAGATGAGAAAAACCCTTACCGTAAGATATTCTGTAACCAGTATAGTGTTATTGAAATAGCTGATACTTACATTAGAAAAGGGAAAGAAAAAAAAAGTTTTCTTATATCTAGAATATAGAATAGTAAACATCAGCAATATTTTCATATAAGACTAATAGTAATTTTTTTTTAGTTTACTCAGTCCTATGTAGTTAATTTCGGTTCCATGCAATTCTGTGTCAGCAGCAGCCTGAAAACTTTGTCAGTTTTTACATAAGCATTCTAGAAATCTTGATTCAGTCCAGTTATATCCATGTTCAAAATATTATAGTCCTTTTCATAAGTCTGATGTAGCCCATTTTTGTTGAAATATTTTGATCAAGCGTTCTCAGTGAATCAGCAAAGTAAAACCTATCCAGATGACAACTTAAAAATGTCTATGGTTAACTTATAATAATAATTCTTAAAAGTGAAAGACTTGATGGGAATTATAAAAGGAATGCAAAGCCAAATTAAGTCATTTAAAAAATATATCTCTAAACATAATGATCAATCTTATTTTCACAGAGTTCAGATATAACACATAATAATCTTGAGATATAATACCAATATTAATATACCAAAATTACCAAATCTCTAAACATCTGAATAGCAATAAAAACTCTATGGGTAAATGATGTGAATTCTCCAGTTACAACCATTGGCTTTGATGATGCTAAATACAAAGGAAACAAAGTTGTGACCAAGTTACTAATTGTGATAATAAAATTATAACATATTATTATGTGTTTTATTTATTTATTTATTTTTGGTATTATGTACTTGTTTTCTAATACCACATCAGGCAAATATCATTGACATATAAATTTTAATCCAAAGAAAATGTGGCACTTCTCTTGATTTGACATGTTTCATGTAATTCATAACACATTAAATAAATATTTTTTAAGTAGTTTTCTCTTTATAAAAGAGAAATAAATCTTTTGTGGCTTACTCTTTTGCCAGGAGTTTATCATGGGTTACTGAGAAACAATATTTAGTTATACAATTAAAGATTTTAAAAGGTTACACCTTAGTCCTTTTTTGTTTTTATTTGTTTCCTTAAAGCCCTGTGCTTCAGAATAAACTCAGGAATCTTTTTAATGAGATGCCAAATCCCTGCCTTCAAGGCAGATTACACAGAGGATAAAATCAATTCTTCAACTCAGTATTGAAGGATTTTTTTTTAATTTTATAGCAAGAAACACAATTTATATATGCTATTTGACATTAAAGCTTTTAAATATTCTCATAAATTAACTTACCAAACTTTTAGCCACAGTAAATAAAAACTTTTACCACAACAAATAAATTTCTTTTTAAAATAAGCCTTTCTAAGTTTTGTGTCCTTGTTACATATCTCTTATAGTACAAAATTTTAAGTGGCAAAAATGAATATACTTATTACCAGATCCAAATATACGTGGGTGTATATATGTATCTCTTTCTCCGTGGCATAAAAAGTAAGAGCTTATAAACTTCAAATATAATAAATATCCATTAACTCAATTTAATATCCGTAAGTTACCTACAAATCTTGGAACTTAATTTAAGCTATGTTCTACAAAACAAAATTACTGTTGAAGTAAAACTCATATAGACTATATTTCTATTCAAACCTTTTACCACTTCTTAAATTTTCTTAATCTAAACTTAGATTTTTCCATGGTTTTTTTAAGTTGGGGTTATACCTAATTTTTAGTAACTGTATTAAGGTGGCATTTTTCTTATTTTAGACCTCATTAATGTCCACAGATGGACTTGGCTGAAAGCAGAAAATAGCAGAAAGGTGTTTACTTATGTTCTATTGATTAATCAAAGGCATTCAACTGTGTGGATCATAACAAATTATGGATAATATTGCAAAGAATTCCCAAGCACTAAAATTGTGCTCGTGTAGAACCTGTACATATAGACCAAGAGGCACTTTTATGAACAGAACAAGGGGTTATTGCATGGTTTAAAATCAGGAAAGGTGTGTGTCAGGGTTGTATCCTTTCACCATACTTATTCAATCTGTACGCTGAGCAAATAATCTGAGAAACCAGACTATATGAAGAAGAACGTGACATTATGATTGGAGGAAGAATTGTTAGAAACCTGTGATATGAAGACGACACAATCTTGGTTGCTGAAAACGAAGAAGACTTGAAGCACTTACTGATGAAAATCAAAGACTACAGCATTCAGTATGGATTACATCTCAGCACAGAGAAAACAAAAATCCTCACAACTGGACCACTAAGCAACATCATGATAAGTGGAGAAAACATTGAATTTGTCAAGGATTTCATTTTACTTGGATCCACAATCAACACCCTTGGAAGTTGCAGTCAAAAAATCAAATGACGTATTGCATTAGACAAATCTGCTGCAAAAGGCCTCTTTTCAAGTGTTAAAAAGTAGAAACATCACTTTTTGACATAAGCTCAGACACAAATCAAGACAGAAAAATCACATAAATTTACCGATTGGTGAGGCCAGCTCAAAACTCAGGCTTATATCCAATACCACACAAGACAAACATATGGGGAACCCAGTGTCTTGAAATGTATACAAAGTTTTTGATGAGATCAACTCAATTCAATAGAAAAAGAGGTCCAAAAAAACTCATTAACTTGCCAGAATCTTTGATGGAAGAACTTTATTCAGACTCTGTGCTGGTTAAGGTTGTGTGTCAAGTTGGCTGGGCCATGATTCTTAGTGGTTTGGCAGTTATGATGTAGTTTGGCAGTTGTATAATGATGTGATCACCTCCATGATGGGATCTGCTGTGAGTAGCCAATCAGTTGAAACAAGTTTCCTTGTGGATGTGGTCTGCACCCAATATAGGTGGACATTCTGGCAAGGCTCATGGGCTTTTTCTCACACTGAATCCTACAGCTCGCTCCTGTTCTTCTGACCTCTGGTTCTTGGGACTTGAGCTAGCAGCTTACCTCTCATCTTGCCTTCTGATCTTGGGATTTATCATTTTTGACAGCCTGTGAGCCAGAGCCTTGCTGTCTGACTTCCCAATCTTGGGTTCCCCACCGCCGCCATGTGGCCATGTGATTCAGGAGAAGCCTCCAGCCTGACCCACACACTTGGGACATTCCCGCCTCTACAACTGTGTGAGCCATTTCCTTAATATAAATCTCTCTCTATATATATATTTATATGCTTCACTGGTTTTGTTTCTCTCGAGAACCAAGCCTAAGACAGACCCTTTGACTAAAACTGAGCATTAAACACAAGTCCCCCCCCGCCCAAAAAAAGACATGCAAATGGGAACTCATTTTCACAAAGTGATCACTGAAATTCTAAACTACTTCAAGTATATTCAGCTTATAGACTTTTTGTATGTGAACTCAAAACCAGCATCCTGGTAGGGGGAAAGTCCAAGTACATTTATCAAGGATGTTAAGAATCTTATTCTCTTAGGTTGAACTTTGATTTCCCAGAGCCATATAAAATTCCTGGCAGAGAGTCTGCCATGGAGTTTAGTCAGTGTTTTGTTTCACAGTGTGCCTCTGTTGCATGAGAGTTTTCTTGAGGTTGGTGGGCAGCCTAGTGCTCTTGCCTATCTCATGTCCTACCTCATCCTTTCACACATCTTTCCATTGGTGGCAAGTGCCATAAGGACATCTAAGATGCTCAACCCATGCCCACATATTTTTGCAGCTTAGAAACTCTGGGATTCCTTCATAACAACTATACAAAATCTGGTTTCATTCTTTGTGGATGTAACCCATTCTACCAGCTAGAGACCTAATCTCTTATTTTAGACCTTAAATACACTAGTCTGTCTAATTGGAAAGTACCCTAATGTGGCCACTGATTTTCTAAACCGTCTTAAGTGAGGTGATGCCAGACAGACGAGAACATGCATGATAAGGGACCATAATGCTTGTTCATAGTGAGCAGGGGCCCCATAAAGTGGCTCCAAATCTCCTTTAGACACGGCATTCCCCATTTTATAATGACAGTTAAAAAAATTTTTACTTGCAAGAACCAAAACAAATCCACAATAAAACTCAAAGAGCTATTAGCACAAGGGAGTAGAGCTCAGATTCAGGAGATTTTTTTTTTTTTTTTACCTTAAATGATTCTCAAAAATTATCAGAGGTGGAGAGCCCAAAAAGGCTCAGCAAGTACCGTGTCTGTGTCAAAGATGCCTCAGGGATTGTGAAAGATAAAGCATCTTTGAAGTCCCACTTCTAACACCAGAAATGTCAAAGAAGACAATCTCGTACTCTGTGAGGAGTGAAAAAAAAAAACAAAACACTTTACCTTAGAGTTGATTCCAACTCATAGCGACCCTATAGGACAAAGTAAAATTGCCCCATAGGGTTTCCAAGGAGCAGCTAGTGGATTCAAACTGCCAACCTTTTGGTTAGCAGCCAAGTTCTTAACCACTGCACCACCAGGGCTCCATTAGAAGTAAAAGAAAAGGAGTTTTATTGAGGAATAATACTGCTTGCACTGGGCAGTGCTAAATAAAAATACAAAGCACTCCATCGTTCAAGCGGAGACAGGACTCTATATACATAGACAATAAAGGAAAGGTAAAGAGTTAATGATTGATTGTAGATAAGATCAGCTTCAGCTTGAAGTCTTTTGAAACATAAAGGTCGGCCACCTGGCTAGGAAAGTGTAAGTTACCACCTAGGTGAGTGGTGCCAGCTGGTTCAGTTATACATGATTGTAGTTGGTTATACATGATTGTAATCAGTTATACATGATTGTTGTCATGAACATACTTTTTCTGGGAGCAAATTATTTACATCTTGACACATTCTTCCCAAGTGATTTACATCCTAATCTTTTGTTTCCTGGGAATGCTTGTTGGCCCTGTCATTCTTATGTCTGACACAAGTGCATCCAGTTTGAAATTTTTCCATTTACATGAGTAGTATTCCATTGTATAGAGATATGTATTTGTGACTTTATGTAGGTAGCTGGCTCATGGCTGTTTCATCAGAACCTTAAAACAGTAGGAGTCTTACCTAGTGCTGCCAAAACAAGAAAAATACCACAAGTAGGTGGTTTTAAGGAACAGAAATTTATTTTCTCACAGTTCTGGAAGCCAAAAGTCCAAATCAGGCTCTCAGTCATTTCAATTCCTTCTGTGGGCCTGTCTCCAACTTTCTGGTCACTGCAGGTTCCTTGGTGTTCCTTTGCTCTTCACAGATAGATGCAGCTGCCTCCATCATTGTATAGGGTCTTTCTCTATGTGTCTGTCTCTCTGTGTCTATAGTCCTCTTCATAGGATACTACTCAGAAGGGAGTAGGTTTAGTACCCACTCTACTCATGTCTAACCTCATTAACATGACAAAAGAAAAACTCTATTCCCAAACATGGTCATATTCACAGGTACAGGGGTTAGAATTTCAGCATATGTTTTAGGGGTACAGAGTTAAATCCATAACATCATGTTATCAAAAGAAGGTTAAGAATCACTGCTCTAGGTAGCGCTCACAGATTACTTTTCACGTTTCATCCCTAGGGGATGACCTCTTTCATAGTTCAGCAACAAAATGATGCCTTTGTGAAGTGCAGTTAGTTCCCTGTTCTAGTGATTGGAGTTTTGAGAGATAGAAAGGATTTGAGAAAACAACTGAATAGGACATCGATCTGTCTTATTTTCTTTCTTCCTCTTGCATGACACCATCTTTTACGTCACACTTGGAGACAGATTCATTTGGGAGACATTTCCCTCCTCCAACCTTTAGAAGGTCAAATACAATCAAGGTAAAGCCAGGGGAAAGAGTTCATAGAGTGTAGCAAGTTTCCTAAGGCTGTCTTTGTTGAGTTCTTGGGCTAAAGGGTGTGAATTATTCCTGGGAGCTTATATTGTTCAGGTTAGCACATTAACAAAGGAGATATTTAGAGATTTAAGGTCCACAGCTTAATTTGTAGTCAACAATGTATCAGACTAGAATGTTCTCTGTGCAACAAACACATCCCTTGAAGAGTTAAAGTGATGAGAATACTGCTGCATATCAATTACTAGAAATTTGAAAATTTAAGCGTATTTAGTGATCATGAGTAAGGCTACATACTGATACAACTAACAATAAAAGACTGGAAATATTCTGAGGTGATCTTCCTTCTAACCCATAAAACTTGACATAGTCTTGGGTACGTAACAGGTATGTAAAAAGCAATTATCAATCTAAATTAGCCCTTCAGAAATATCCAAGTCACTAAATATATGCTTAAACATTTTTTCTTCCTTTTTCCTCCCTAAACTTAGACATAGCCTAAAGAAAATTGCCTGGCACTCTAAAAGTCAGCTAAGAATTTTTCATTTACCCTTTGTAAATAATGAATGATCCCATCAAAAATTAGTAAGCTCGTCTATTGCTAAAAAAAATAAAAAAGCCATCAAGTGTCTCAGCCTTGCCTATCTGTCTTAATATTGAGAATGCTTCTGTTGGGGAATATTTATTTGTGTTGATATGCTTCCAAGTAACCTTATTTACCCTTCCATCTTATATGTCATAAAGTTTTAAGCAACACATGTATATAATATATTTAAAGACGTATACAAATGAGTCTTGGATTTTCTCCATAAGTATGTTTGACTTTCCTCCTCTGCCTTTGTATTATTGTTGTTGGACTTCATTTGATCTTGATAAGTTCAGTTATCCCCATATTACTTCTTATTTCATTTCTGCTATTGACACATCTGTTGATTAAAATTTCCATTTCCTACTCTAAATTAAGCAATCTAGATTTGAAGGTGAAATGGAACTCTCATTACCCAGTGCCAGTAGCTACCAAAGATACAGTTGTCTGAAGCATAAAACATGAAGCATTTAGATCTTTCTTGAGCAGTTTTTGCAGACGATGAACTGATGTTGTACAGTTCTAAAATATCAAGCTGTGAATGTTGTTGGATATCAGAGGCCCAGTATTTCATACAGTTTCCTTAGTTATTTAATACCAATGTTCTCCTGTCTTTTAAGGATCACGTTGTTTTCCAGCATTCAGAGGATATTCTGACATCATTGTTTCACAGAGTTTTGGAGATATAGTAATTCTTAAACACCATGAACAGGGTAAAGATATTAACATCAAATATTTGAATAATATGTAAAGTGACTTCTTTTAATAAACACTATTTGGTGAGGAATCATGTTAATATTAAATATGGAGCATAAATATTCTAAATGAATTACCCTTTGATATTTAGAAAATGATTTCCTTTTTTCAAATTTTAGTTTATAAAGCATTTTTCTCCAGACAAATAAACTTAAACACGTCCCTGAAGCTTCAGGTATCTGTCAATAATTAAATCAGTTGATTTTTCTCCAAACAACAACATCTCCATCTTATTCACCTCCAGACTATTCTTGTTATTAAATCATTATGCTTTTATAGTAAGTAATATTTTTATCATAGTTTCTTGATTTAAATGGTTAAGAAACATTCCTTAGATGCATAATAGGTTGTTAAATGCAACTTTTTCTGTTGTCTCAGTTTGGCTGAGAATTATTTGAATGGAGTTATGCGATTGCTGAGGAGCCCTGGTGGCACAGTGGTTAAAGCACTAGGTCGCTAACCTAAAGGTCATTTGTTCGACCCCACTAGGCACGCTGTGGGAAAAGGATGTGGCAGTCCGCTTCTGTAAAGATTTACAGACTTAGAAGGCCTATGGGGTAAATTCTACTATGTCTTATAGGGTCGCTATGAGTCAGAATTGACTCAATAGCAAAGGGTTTGGTTTTTGTTTTTTAATCACGTGCTGTGCTTCATCCGCCCATCTTGTCCACAAAAATTTCTAGTTAATCACCTTTAAGACACCTACGTTCTTTTATGTGTCTCTTGGTCTTTCAGCAGAACAGGATCTGATGTCTAACACTCTTCAGTGAAAATCTAAAGGTCAGAAGATGGCTGCATCTAGCTCTGAGGTTAGAACAATGATCATCTTGTACTAATAGTCATTGGCTGGGTTATGTGTGTACATGATAAGGATCTGGGTTGGAGATTCATCTTGAAATGAACCTTCCCAAAAGCTTTACAATCCTGGGTAAAATTACTCCAATAACAGGAGTCTTTGCAGGATGTATTAGTATGCTAGGGCTGCCATAACGAAGTACCACAATCTTATGTCACTAGGTGCCTCTTGTCTGTTTAGGTTAGAAGGACAAAATAACACAAAGTGGGTGGCTTTAAGCAATAGAAATGCACTGTCTCACAGTTCTGGAGGCTAGTAGTCTGAATTCAGGGCGTTGGCAGGGCTGTTTTCTCCCAGAAGGCTCTAGGGGAAGATCCTTTCTTATCTCTCCCAGTGTCTGGTAGCTCCACACAATCCCTGGCTTGTAACTGCAACAAAACTTCATCATTACATGGCTAGCTTCCCTTTGTCTCTCTGTGTCTCCTCTCCTCTTTTATAAGGATGCCACACAGATTGAGTTAGGACCCACCCTACTGTAGTATGACTACTTTTTAAACTAACTGATAACATCTTCAAAAACTTATTTCCAAACAAGGTCACCTTCCCAGGTAATTGAATCTATGATACAGGATGTCCCACTGGATAAGAGATTTGAAGAGGGAGTCTACAGCATGTATCAAAGGGCTCATCATTGATCTGGGTAATAGTGCAATGTTGAAAATCACTGATCTACAAAGTATTGACAAAAATAACCTGTGTGTTTCAAGGCAGTATATGACACTCTACCAGATAGAGATTCTAGAAGCTAGAGTAAGACATCATTAGATATATAGAAATTTTACAGTTTTCCTGCTATCTGTGGGTCAGGCCTGATGTAGGGTGGAGAGGAAGCAAGTATTAAACTTATAAAGAGGTATAATTTTTGAAATTATCTAATAATGAGAATATTTCTTAGTGAACAAAAAGCTCTGACATCTACATGAAATAGTGTCCAAGTGCAGGGCAGGAAGATTTGACAGAGCATCTTTGAAAGCTACTGATAAAAAGAAATAAAAGTACAGCCTGCTGAGTCCAGTCCATTCAATAATTTGATCATAAATAGAACAAAACCAGTAGAAAAGCTCTGGTGAAGCTTATATTAAATCATAAGCAGCCCAATGTGAACATTGCCCATAATTCAAACTCTTCAAGCTATATGGCTTAGAGAAGAATTTTAAACAAAGCAAGTTAAAAGTGTACATATTCAGAGGTGATTGAAAGCATAGACAATATAGATGATAGGAACCACAGAGGAAAGTTACGAAAATACAAACTGTTATGTTGTGGGGTAAATTTTGAAAATGGGCTGGGAGGGCTTCTGAAGTAGGAGTAGAGGACATTTGCTCAGCCTCACTGCATTTCACCTCCCCATCTGTGTAGGCAATGCCCTGAGCAGGGTGGTATTAAGAGGCTTTCACGTTACTTTTAAGGATGGAACTCAGGAGCCACATGAAAAAGAGAGAGACTAGAAAATCCCATCAGCTCATAACCACACATAGTTTATGCTAAATCCTAACTCTAAAAAGTGAGGCTAATAAAATCGAACCAAAATTGCAGCAGAGCAGAGCTACACAGTTGTTTTTCAAAGATCTGAGTCTAAATCTGACTCAAAGTTTCTTTTAGATTTAGAATCTGCTTTCACTGTACTTTCAGGTATTTCTGCTATCCAAAAAGTATTTTACGATTTTTTTTATACTTTTTTTTCTTTTATTGCCTTTTTCTCTATGTTCTTGTTTCAAAGGAAAGTAAAAAGTTTCACAATATACTCTCCTTCAGTTCGCTCCACTACTGTCTCTTCTCATCATTTATCATAGCTGCTGTCTTCTAACTTCCAGGCTCCATTTCCTCAGTAGTAGCTCTTGGCTTCTTAGCAGCACTACAGGTCTTCAAATCGTTGCTCAGATTTTTGAAGAATTATGATGGCTTCTCTTTGTTGCTTTCAAATTCCATGTGTCATTGTTAACTAAGGTATAGATGTCATTTTTCTTTAGCGTAAGTATTGGATTTTTAATGGGTATATATAATCCCTTGTAAAATTCTGCTCTGCTCCTTTTTAAGGGCACAAAGTTAACATGTCTACATAGTCTCCCTAATAGCCTACACAGGAATCATATCATCTTGTCAGGAGAGATTAAAAGAGAAGAAAATCCACAAAAATATAAAAAACACATGCACACACACGCACGAATAAGCATGTGCATTTAAATTCATGAATATATCAGTGTAGGTGATATGCTAGCATTATTTTTCAAAGTTGTTTTAATTTTACTTTATTAAACGTGTGCTTGAGGCAGTATAAGAAAGGAAGATCCTGATTAGGTGGGGATATGTAAATTGTGAGTTTATCTCTTCTCTTGGCTGTTGTAACCCATTTTCTTCCTTTTCTCTAGACTCTCTAGTCATTCATTTTCAGACTCTTCTACATGCTTATGAAATGTGGAGCTTTCCTAGCTCAGTGCTAGGCTCTGTCCCTTCACTTTATATTCTTTCCATATATAATCTCATTGACAAGCAGACCTTCAATAACCAACCATGCTCAGATAATTAGCATTTGTATCTTTATCTCACTCAGATGTCTCCTCTGAACTCCAGACCCATATGTCTAACCACTCGTCCCCAAAGAATTTCAAACTCAATTTAATATATTCTGCTACAGCATGTGGTTCTTTAATGAGAATTAACTCAAACAAAATTGTCATATAAGGGGTGATGTAAGTTTAATGTGAAAATCATGTTGGTTCATGTGTGATGCTTCCCAGCAGGATATGCATTGAAGTAATCAGTAACCAGCTATTTCACAATTAAAAAGAAAGCCTTGGTAACACGTGAAGATCTTAAGAAAAAGCTGAAAATTCTTCAAAAGCACGAGTAATGGTTGTTTTAGCGGTTTTAAGAATCACTAAATTTTCCACAGCATTAAGCTGTCTCTAAAGCTATGACTGCAGATTAAGAAGATTCAAAGGCGTATCCTCCATGTTAAAAAAAAAAAAAAAAAAAGCAGAAGGCTACACCCTGGATCACATTATTAATTTTGAAAAATTGTCTTAACCTAGATCTTGAAGTAAGAAACACAAGTCCCCAGTTTTAAGGCTACAAGGGTTGTACTGACTGGAAAGAGGGGTACAAATGTCAGTGGGGCTTTAACTATGCTATTAATTATATTAGGATCACTACTGGAGTTTTGTTTTTGTATTTTCACGCTTTGCTTATATATTTCATAGGTGTTGAGTGGTCTTCCTTAACTCTATTTTTCCTATAAACACTTATTTTGTTTTTACTGTATGATTTTGCAGAACGCAAGAATAAATGTGTGGCATTGTAACAGAAACTCTTCTATGTCAAAACCAAAAATATTATCTGAATCACACGTCCTAAATCTGGTTATCTTCCAAAGTTCTCTATTTCAGTGAATAGCACCTAAATAACTCCTATAACCCTTTAGAAATGAGCACTGATCTCTGTTCATGAAATAATTTCTTTTTGGTTTTTTTTTTACCTTCTTCACTGTGACAGGCAAATTCACTGTCTACCACCACTGTCAGTTTGCTGTACTGTAGTGGCAGGAGTATTGCTATGATTCTGGAAGCTATACCACTAGCATTTCAAATACCAGCGGGGTCATCCAAGGTGGACAGGTTTTGATGGAGCTTCCAAACTAAGATAGATTAGGAAGAAAGGTTTGGCAATCTGCTTCCAAAAATTAGCCAATGAAAACCCTATGGATCACAACAGAATATTATCCAACATAGCTATGGAAGATGAGCCCCTTAGCTTAGAAGGTGCTCAAAATACACAGTGGCCCCAACAATGGGCTCAAGTATACCAACAATTGTGAAGATAGCACAGGACCAGGAAACTTCTAGTTTTGTTATATATGGGCGGCCATAAGTCAGATTCAGCTTAAATGCAGCTAACAACAACAATATTCACCATATGCCTCTTTTTCTCAACATTTGAGCTAGTTAAAGATTGTGTGTGTGTGTGCACACGCTCGTTTTCCATTTATGTGTGTTGACTTGACTAATGTTTATTCAAAAAGATTGTAATTTCATGAGGGTAAGAGTGATTTATGGCTCCACTGGTGGCATATGGTTAAGCACTTAGCTGCTAACCAAAAGGTTGGCAGTTGGAACCCACCCACAAGCACCTTGGAAGAAAAGCTGGTGATCTGCATCCAAAAGGACACAGCCATGAAAACCCTATGGAGCACAGTTCTACTCTGACACACGCTGGGTTGCCTTGAGTTGCAATCTACTAGACAGAACCTGTTTTTTTGTTTTGCTTTGTTTTGTTTTTAAGAGTGATATATTCTTTTGCTTTTTTTTTCACCATTTGTCTGCAGCACCAATCACAGTGCCTCATGCAGCATAGATGCTCAATCAATATCTGCTGAAAATATGTTGACTAAAAAGATACCTTAGGGAAGAACTAAACAAACAAAAAAACCAAACTCGTTGTGATGAGTATATTCCCACTTATAGCGACCCTATAGGATGGAGTAGAACTGCCTCATAGTGTTTCCAAGGAGCGGCTGGTAGGTTCGAACTGCCAACCTTTTGGTTAGTACTCTAGCTCTTAACCACTGTGCCACCAGGGTTCCAGGGAAGCACTAGGGGGAGAAAATTGCATAATTTCATGATTTGACTCACTAAATTCTGGGTCAAAATAATAAGAACAAATAGATAGATACTGTAACTCAAAAAGGTAAAACACTCCCAGGTCAATTAATCAAATGATCCTAATATATTAATTTCCTGAACAATATTAGCTCTGTATTATTCTAGTCACTGGGAATGAGTTGGAAAATGAAGTATGTTAAAATATTCGGTTGTTAAGAGATAATACTACAAACATATAAAATAGAAAAGTATTACATTTTAGACGTAAAGAAGACTTTAAAAAAAAAAATCTCAACTGTGATGTAATGGGGTAAATTTCTCAGGATGAGTAGGCCCAGATATTCGAACCAGTTTTACCACAGCATATCAGTCACTAATCACTCTCAAGTTTAGTTTCATTGACTGTAAAAAGAGCAGCTTAGATATATGGCTGTTAAGTCTTTATCACTTTAAGAATCATCCAAGGTCAAACATTTTGTGAGAAATGGCAAAGGAAGTAGAACAGATTTGGCCAGACTTCTTTACTAAGTACTTTAAAATAAAACAGGAAACAGTATTGGGCAAAACAAGATAGTAAATAAAATTAATTGCTCAAAAACGTCAAAAAAGAATGATACTGAAATAGCTTGGGCGGTAGGTGGAAATGTTGAACTATTAAAGATAGGTAATATTTGGAAAAAAGTAGGCACAGAGGAAAAAGCAAAAGTAAGAAGTTGTGAAAAAGATTATGGTATTTAATACAAAAATAAAGTTGTGTAGATAAAATACAACAAGATTTTGACAGTTTCTAGAGACAGTCCTAGACATTTGTTCTTGATATTAGAGAAAATAAAAGCTAAAGCACTGAAAATTCAGTTGAGTTGTAGCATTTATCATGATATTGTTATACTATAGTCTTGTTTTCGGTCTTGGACAGCTGAAAAATTGTTCTGCTTTGTCCAATTTTTCTTGGTCTTCAGATTAAGACAAACAAAAAACACCAAACCCATTGCAGTCATTTCCAACTCATAGCGTCTTATAGGACAGAGCAGAGCTACCCCATAGGGTTTCCAAGGATTGGCAGGTGGATTCGAACGGCAAAACTTTTGGTTAGCAGCTGAACTCTTAACCTCTGCGTCATCAGCTTTAATTTGAATTAATAATTACAGTTAAAAATATATATGTTACTACCAGCTGCCATCTGAATCAATTCCAACTCATGGCAACCCCAGAGTAGAACTGTTCTTCACAGGGTTTTCAATGACTGATTTTTAAGGACTAGATTGTCAGGCCTTTCTTCTGAGGCATCTTTGGGTAGACTCAAACCACCAACCTTTCACTTAGCAGCTGAGTGTGTTAACCATTTGCACCACCGCGGGACTCCATATACATTACTACCAGGTCCTTAATACTGTGGTGGTACTTTATCAAATAAATTAGTGGGTCCTTGTCCTTTAGTGTCCTTCAGTTTAGAGCATACAAGTGTGATTGGCATTTGGGAGGCAAGCAGAAAATGTTAGTTGATAAATGAATGTTTTGGAAAATCACAGAAATGGACAGTAAACAACTATTAACCTCCAATTCATAAATATCTGTGTGTCCTTTTCTTTTATTTCAATAAAAAGCAGATAGTCTTGGTTGGATGTGGATGTTTTACAGCCCTGACACTTGACCACGGGAATCATCATACCAGCAAGGTACCTTGACTTTCCTTACAAAAATACTACAGGAAAAGAAAATATTTACTGCCACGGGTGGATTTATAGCTTGATGGTGTAATTCATGAAAAGGAAAAATGGGGACTGCAGTCCTGCATTAGCTCTTAATTATTTTTTCCCAACCACACAGCTTAAGTGTAATTTTTTTCTCTATATATATTTCTGCAAAAAATAACTAGGACCTACTAGGATAAATCTATTCCCTTGCAACTGAAAACCATTATAAACTTTTGGTCGTTAAACTACATTATGTAGCATTATTCCTCATTATAATGTCAAGGTATAATTTTATCACTGCCGGGGAGACATTTCTATGATGGAATAGTTTTCAGGCCCATCCCCAAATTTTAGAGCCAGTTGAATTAATAGCAGTCTGTTCTAGCCCTAAAGACACCACAAGCTCTCCAAAACAGTTAACTTTGTCAGTGACGGGGGAAGCCTTACAGGAAACGAAAGCATGGCAGCATAGGAGTCACGAGCAATGCAGTTAGCTTGTTTCATCTTATTTTAATAAACTTATTTTCTTAAAATACTCATGAAACTTGCTCATTTACACTACCCTACCTTAAAAACACATGTAAGAAAGTTAACTCTTTTTATCTGAAATAAGAAAATTATAAACATAACACTTCATGCATTAAGTTTTATATCTAAACATGCATAACGCTTTCATTCCCTTATAAATGGTTAAGACAAAAATTACCTAGGAATAACTTTGAAGAGAAATGTGGTTAACTATATTTAGAAAACGGCAAAACATCACTGAGAGTTCTAAAAGGATAAGTTTAAAAATAAGCAAAGATTTTACATAGTATTGGATAAATGAATGCTGAATATATACCGAATATTTTAGAAATGTTATGCAAATTGGCACACCACTACTTATTGATGGGCATGTAAAAATGATGCTGAAGTTTATCAGAAATATCAGTGCGCAAGAAACTATTCTTAGATTATTTTGAAAAAATATTGAAATTTGTACAAATTGCAAATTTGCATTAATAAAGCATAAGGCCAAGAGTAGATGATAAATAAATCTTTTAAATGACTCTAGAATGCTTTTCTGAAAGGGTCGTATGCTCATAATCTATGTGAGAATCACATTAAATACTTGCCAGTGTTGTAGAATCTTGGACCTCACCCCAGAGTAACTGAATGAAGCACCGGAAGAGCAAATAGATAATCTGGAAGAGTCTCTCCAAGAGACAGGTCAGGAAAGAAGGCTTTCAAATCCCTCTATTGGTGGCATGAGCTGATCTGTTATTACCACCTCCATGGACATTGTTTTTACCAAGCAGTAAAATACAAATCAAATTATAAGGTAACATGTAAAAATAAAGTAGAACAATAATGATAATCAGAATAAAGAAAATTAATAAAAGATTTACTAAAATTACAGGAAAAAATATTCTAAGGAATACAAGATTTCAATATAAAAGAATAAATCATAAACAAATGTGATTTAAAATAATTATGTACGATAATGAGATTAAAACTTTGAACATAAAAATAAAAAAAAGGTTAAAAGTTTCAGACTGTATTGGAGATATCTTACCTGTCTCCTCAGATCCTCTCAGACTCAACAGTGTTCCAGACACGTGGCCCTTACAGTTGCCACTGGCGTGATCTGACACCTTGCAGACAGGTGTGTTTCCAACACCTGAGGCCCAACAACTGAACTCCTGGTGTTCATGGTTCCTCACCTAATTCTAAGGAACCCTAGTGGCTCAACGGTTCAGCATTTGGCTGCTTACAGAAAGGTAGGTGGTTCAAACCCAACCAGTGGCTCCTCTGGAGAAAAACCTGGTGATTAGCTTCCATAAAGATTATAGCCTAGAAAACCCTATGAGGCTAGTCAACTCTGTCACCTGGAGTCTCTATGAGTTGAAAATCGACCTCAACACCTAGCAACAACAAACAACAACAACACCTTATTCCAGAGACAGATATATACAAAAAGTCTAGATCCTTATCAAAGTCTAAAGAGATCTGGATATCATAAGTCCCTGAAATTGAGATCCACAACTTTAGTAACTTTTGTTATGGGAAATGATGGAAGTATAATATAAAATACAATAATGATAATGATGATCACAATCATGATGATAATTATAGCCAATGTTTACAGAAATTATCAAATCAAATTTCTAAGCACTTGTATTAATTAATTTAAAGCTTACAGCCATCTTATAAAGCAGCTACTATCATTACCTGTATTTTAAAAATGAGGAAAGCAAGGCTCAGAGTATCAAGTTTCTTGTCCAAATTTGATTATGATGAGATAAGAAAACAAAAGCAATAACCCTGCACTGACTTCCTTAACCTGACCAGAGAATTGTTTTTATTCTAGGTTTTACTAAAATATGACTAGTAAGATACAGCGCCACCACTTGTCTGTCAGTATGTTGTACTGTGGTGGTTTGTGTGTTGATGTGATACTGGAAGCTATGCCACCAGTATTTCAAATACCAGCAGGGTCACCCTTGGTGGACAGGTTTCAGAGGAGCTTCCAGACTAAGACAGACTAGGAAGAAGGACCCGGTGATTTACGTCTAAAAAAATTGGCCAGTGAAAACATTATGAATAGCAGCAGAACATTATATATGTAATCAGGAGGGACTGGTCCCTGAAGAAGGATATTATGCTTGGTAGAGTAGAGGATCAGCAAAAAAGAGGAAGAACCTCAACAGGATGGACTGATAGTGGCTGCAACAATGAACTCAAACACAGCAACTATTCTGAGGATGGCACAGGGCGAGGCAGTGTTTCGTTCTGTTGCACATACGTTTGCTGTGAGTCAGAACCAGCTCAACGGCATCTAACAACAACAAGATACAGTGATTGATTCAATAATTATCTGGCTTCTAATTTTATAAGAAAGTTGTGTGAATAAGTAATCCAATATTATACTACTTCTGAAATTACAATCTTGAGAGAGATGAGCCAGATTGGAAAAGCAGGCCAGTCCTTTTGAAAAGAAGATGGGACTATGGGCAGGGGGGACAGGTAATTCATGATACAACTGATCCCTAGTTATGGGAGAGAGGCATAGCTCATCTCCTTTACCCCCTCTTACAGATGAGCAATTGAAGATGTTGTTGTTAGTTGCCGTCAAGTCAATTCTGACTCATGGCAACTCCATGTGTGCAGAGTAGAACTGCTCCATGGGGTTTTCAAGGTTGTGATATTTCAGAAGCAGATCACCAGGCCTTACTTACGAAGCAACTCTGTGTGGGTTTGAACTGACAACTGTTCGGTTACTAGTCAAAAACTTAATTTGCACCACCCAGGGACTCCTAATTGAAATTTAGGATATAATAAATCATGTTATGGTCCAAGAGGAGTTCTAACATGGAATGCATTGACAACCTGTTCCAGACCAAGAGAAACCATGTGGTCCCTGAGAGCGACATGCCCTGGAAACAAAGATTAGAGTGTGGTTAAGGGCAGAACTTTGGCACTACTTCATTCTCTGCCCATTGAACCCAAATGGACAGATCTCTCTCTCTTTCTCAGCTCTTAGAAAATGGTAAAAGTACTTAGATAAACTAGTATACACAGGTGACAGTGTAAATTTGCATAAACTATTTAGCTAACTCATGAACAACTTGCCACATTTATCTAGAAATATAGAGTTTATACACTTAACAGACTGTTTAATTAACAAATATAATTTAAGCTACTAATTTTAAGGTCTCACATTTGGGGACCCAAGTGTACTGGTCAATGTTTTAGTTACGGTAGCATGCCATAACAGACATACCAAAAGTGGATAACTTTAAAGAACGGAAATTTACTTTCTCACAGTTTTGGAGGCTAAAAGACCAAATCAGGAACTCAACAGTGTTGATAACTTCTGTAAGCCTCTCTCCTAGTTTTAATGTCTACCTGCAATCATTGGTGTTTCTTGGTGTTCCTTAGTGTTCGTTTGCATCTATCTTTCCCCTGTGCCTATCTCTGTATCTATTCTACTCTTTTTACAATTCAAATGTCATTAGGTTTAGGCCCACCCTACTCTGGTATGACCTCATTAGTATAGCAACAACAACAAAAAAAAACCCTTATATCCAAACAGGGTCATGTTTACATGTACAGGGGTTAATATTTCAACACATATTTTGGGAAGACACAATTTAATCCATAATGGTAACAGGGTTATGTGAGACTAGAAAACAGAGGAGACTACTATGATTCTCCTGTTCTCTAAGTATTTACTTGCTGCATTTCTTCCTCTATTACTTGGCAATATTTCTTTCATGGGGAAATGTTAATAAATTTGCAGTGCTATGTTCTTCAAGAAAATTGTCACTTAGAGATCTCTGTTACTAAACACTCCAACATTTTGCATTGATTTCTTGCAGGAAGCCCCAGGCATGAGCTACTTTCTTTGCACTTTTCTGAACCTTATATTAAGTCCTTCATGTAAATTTCCATGCTGAATCACCCACAGAATACCAGTATATCACCCGGGCAGCTGCATGAATTTTAAAATTCCAGTTATCTCTATCCTCAATTTTGCCTGCACCATACAGCCTATCTAATGCTCAAATATGTTCTTAATATAGCTTTATTGCTTTTATATTTACCAGTCTTTTTCCCCCAAACCATCAAATATACTTCTAACTACATTCTTTTATTCCATATAACTTTTAACTTTGCATTTGTTTCCCTGATACCTATGAATAAAATATCAAATAATTCTTCCTTTTTTTTTTTTTTTTTGGTGCTTAGCTAATAAAATGGTGGCGGATGATAGGAAATAAATGAATAACATTTAAAAGGTAGCCTTGCAATTCCAGTTTATCAACTTTAGCTAAATTTTTCTCAAGGATAGCATCCAGGCCTTTTACTATCCCAGTAACCCCTATAATGGCTAGTATATTTTTGACACACAGTGTAGGAGCTCAATAAATAGATCTGATTGTCGTAATTCAGTTTCCTTTCGCAATTTTTATCTGATTATTTTTATGGTTATTTTATGGGCTTATCAAGTTGTTAAAATCAGTAAAAGAACCAAACAATATGTTGAAGGGCCAAGAGGAAAGAATTGTTAAAAAAAAAAAATTAAAAAGAGAAAAATGAGAAAAAGAAAGGGTTTAATTAGCCAAAAGTTAGAAGAGGACAGATGGAAAATCTGACATTGACCTAGTTTTCCCTCGTCTATTTTTTCCTCAATTGAATCTATCATTTTCCTGCCTCTAAAGAACAACTTTAGTACCTTAATTAGATTATTCTTAGTTATCATCTTTGGAATCTTAACAGATTTTCTTATTCCTCCTTTTAGTCATATTTTTATTTCTCATTAGTGAAAAGGTGTTTCTACATATTGAATCGACAAAGATGGTAGCCTACATTTCACTGTAACTCTTGAGTAATATTTAAGCACCTCATAAACAAAATGCTAAGTAGGTGCTAAACAAACTTAATTTAGATTTTTGCCCCTAGGAATGTACATTTTTCAGGCCCAAACAAACAGACAAGTTCTATATTAAGTTGTATTCTTCCTAACCTCATGTCCAAGTGCCGGATTGACTCTAACTCCTGTAAATAATTTATTCATATTAATCAACCCATAAAACTAAATTCAATGAAAACAAGCCATCCACATTCTTTTTAATATTGCTCTTTAGAACAAGTCATTTTAACTTGCTATTTTTTCATTTTTGATAATGGTTTACAGTAACATGTTTTAAATATATTCAGGAGTTTGCAGGATGAGTCTATACAATATTTTAAATATTTTACATTTCAAATATTATTGATGAATATTTAAGTTTCTAATTTTATACAAACACACACATACATTTTAAATTTTGAGTACTCTTATTTTGGCTTGGCTCCCTGGGTGGCACAAACAGTTAAGTTCTTCATTACTAGCCGAAAGGTTGGCAGTTCAAACCCACCCAGAGATGCCTCAAAAGACAAGCCTGGTGATCTGCTTCCAAAAGGTCACAGCACTGAAAACCCTATAGGACAGTTCTACACTGAACACATGGTGTTGTCATGAGTTGAAATAAGCTCAACAGCAACTAACAACAATAACATTTTGATATTATGGTAAATGAAATTTGACAAGAATCAAAAGCTCTAATAAGAAAGAATGGTAAAGAGAATGGTTCTGTGTAAATAGGATGATCTGGAAAACTTTTGATCAATTGCTCAATGTAATGTTATTGTTGTGTGTTGTCAGTTCCGACTCATAGTGACCCTATAGGACAGAGGAATCCCTATAAGGTTTCCTAGGCTGTAATCTTTATGGGAGCAGATCATCAGGTCTTTTCTCAATGTAATATTACGGAATATTAAATCATGAAGATAGATAAGGCATTGCATGTTTAAATGCTAAAAATAAATTATTGATCTATAACTCAAGTAATTCTATTCCTTTTACTAGTTAGTAACTAATCTACTCATGTTCTTATTTGTATTAGTTATTTAATGCTGCCTAATGAACTTAAAACAATTAAGTTTATTTAGCTCATGAGTCTAAGTGTTGGCAGTTTGGCCTTGGCCTTGCTGGGGAGTTCTGCTAGTCTCAGCTAGGCTTGCTTGTGAATCTGCAATTGGTTGACAGGTTGGCTCAGGGCTATACTTTCTCAACTAAAGATTCTCATCTGGACCACAGAACACAGAAAATTATTTGAGTGACTATTTTAAATCTTCCTAAAGATGGAAATCCTAGTACCATTATAGATGTATACAAAAAAGTTAACTCCTTGCCTCTGCTGGATACCTTATTATATTACAACTTAACTCTTTTCGAGAAACAAGTTGAAAAGACTATGGGGGTCCTCAGCTGGGACAGGTCATCTCTGCTCCATTTAGTCTCTCATCCTCTAGCAGGCTAATTGGTCTTATTGATGGAGGAGTCCCAACTGCAGAGGGAAAATGCAAGCCCCAGTGCACAGGCACTTTTCCAAGACTCTGCTTGGGTCACATTCTCTACTGTCCCCACTTGCCAAAGCAACTCACAATGTTATGCCATGGGTAGAATGGGAGGGCACTGCCAAAGGGCAGAGATTCAGAAAGGGACATTATTTTGATATATAAACACCTAATATGAAAATAATTAAAATTAGATCATTTCCTGATTTATTCAATTTCTCCAGTTCTTCATTTAATTTCAAAACAAGTTTCTCACGGAATTTCAACTACATAAAAAATTCTCTATCTTTCTCATTAGGTGAGGATATGAGTGTGGTGAAAGGAAGAGCTGTTTCTACCTGTCTGAAAAAAAGAAGACCTGGAAATCTTCAATGATACATATGTGCTTTATATGCATTATGTGTAATAGACAGTACAGGAAGTATTTATTTTGGACTATCTGATACTCTTTAATTAAAATTCCTCTTTTAAAATATGTTCAAGATGCTGGTAACTGATGGCAAGGCATAAGTGACTAATTTTAGGGGGAGTAGTGTGAAAGAGAATTCTGAGTGATAGAAGTCGGATGGGCTAGCTCTGACAGGCTAGGTGAAGAAAACTGTTTCTCAAGGGTATACAGCCAAGAAGACCAATGCAAGGGAAGCCCCTGTGTCGTCATGACAGAACCCCCAGAGACCGCTGGTTGGAGGCTGAAAGGGAACAGAATAAGCAGAAATTGAAGTGATTGATACCTCTGTGTATCGACTATATTTATCCTTATGACATGTTGAAGACATAATCACTGAAGAAATGAAGCATATACTTGAAAAGGCTAAGACTCCCAGAAAATGAAGTACATGCCAGAATCGGCTCAAACTTTATTGTAACATTAGGTAAATTCTCCAACAGTAAAGCCTGCCAAGGACTTTATACAGATCTACACAACAGCAACATACCGTTGTACTATTTTTTTCTAGGTGTAGTCTTGGACAAGAGTGTACGCATGTACTGAGATGGAAAGAAGGAGGGAAAGAAAGAAAGAAGGAGGGAAAAATGGAAAGAATCGAGGAAAGAGATAAAGTAACAGCTGAAGGAGCAACGGGAGGAGGAAAGAAAAGAGAAAGAAGGTAGGAATGGAAAAAGAAATTAATATTTATTTATTATTACTATTGATTTAATGATTTTAAGGAGTTAGTCCTAACATAATTCATCCAGAAACTTATCCCACATTAACCCAGGAAAAATCTAAGTTTTACCTTAGACAGTGAATACTCATAACGAACTATGAATAAGAAGATTCATAAAAATTTCGGCTGAATTATACAGAGAAACAGAATGAGGTGTCATAAGGCTCACTGAAAGAAATGCCTTTCATTGACAGCCTCTCCGCAATTTATACCTCTGCTTTCCTGGGAGCAAGAAATGTACACCAATTTCTCCAAGGTGTTTACTAGCTTCTCTTTTTTAATCTGTGGGCTGTATGTTAATGCCTTTTTTTTCTTTAATCTTTTCCTTGAAATATGTTAATTTTTTAACATCCCGTTTATGGAATTTGGCCAGTTAGAACCTAGTAGTCTTGGAAACCTCAAAATACAACAAGTTAGCATTTCATGTCTTCTGTTTCCAGTATTTAGTATAACACCATTTTAATAGAATGTTGTTTTGCTTTTCTTCCCTCTTTTTGTTAAAGATGATATTACCAAAAAAAAAAAACCTCACAGGTATGTGTATTTAGATTCTCAGCAATGAGCACTTTCTAATCTCAATTTCTTTCTGACACCAGGAGGCATACGGCTTCCAAAAGCAGTGTTTATGTTCAGTTAAAACACCTGAAGTTATTTCCAAATTGTCTTTAACACATAAAGCATTTTTAAAAGCACCAGCCTGATTCTCAAGTAACTTGAAGGGCTAATATGATATACATTGTCCAAAGTCTTAAAACTTTTATTGTTTGTTTGCTTATGCCAACATCTAGAATTTCTTCCTTGTAAAATGTTGAAGATAAAAACAAAATTTTAAACATAAAAATGAAACTCAGAGTAAAATCAACTTAGGAATTTATACTTAGCTGTCAGTGGCATCAATTTTTTTTTAATTAGAAAAATTGTTAAAACATACTTTGTATGATATTAAAATTATTAGCATAATTCAGGCTGTCATAATCATCTAACCTCAATCATCCCAATTCTGTTATTGCCTATCATTTATTCCTAGGCTTTTAACTGAAAGCTTAGATACACTGATTTTCACGTAGGGACTTGGTCTTTGGAACCTAACCATGTTAATAAGTAAGGAGTGGGTGTAGTTAACTAAGGAACTCCTCAGATCATGTGGGTTCAGATTTATATTTCTTCTATGGTTTACTCCTTCAATATGGGGAAATGTACTATCCATTTTTACAAAGATGGGTCTTAGTTTAAGATGGCTGCTGGGTGTGGCATCTAACCCGTAGAGTATAACCAAGAAAGAAAATTCAGGCATTTCCTATGGAAACCCCAAAACTTTCTTTAGTAGATTAGGTCTACTGTTTTTATGATTGTTGTTTTCTTTTACTCCCCACTTTTGTTTTTTTGTTTGTTTTTGTTTTTGTTTTGGCATTCTGTAAGTTGGTTACTCAAAATCATCATCGTCCCTGTCCTCCTTGGTCATTATTTATTGATCAGTTAAAGTTTTTGGTGCAGTTTCTCTTCCAGTAGCTATAAAACAAAGAAGGAATTATAATGTGTGCTATTGTCTGGGAGCATGGAATTGTCTGTTGCCAATAACAATATCAATTAGCTTCATAGGTGGGCCGGAAAAAAGATTTAAAACACCAAAGAACAAGTGGTGTTTTAAGAGGGCAACACATATCTGTTCTTTATCATTTGCCAAAATGTTTCTTCAAAATGCTTTAGATTGATAAAAAAAAAGACTCAGAGCATGCCATCCTAGGCATTCAAACTAGTATACAGTTATTGTATATATTTTCGCTAAGTGTTAGAACCCTTCTGTTTCTATAATTTTGCTTTATTTCCTTTTTTTTTTTTTGTCCCTGCATTTATTCTCTATCTGCTTGAAATTCTATTCCTGCTAAGAACAGAAAACATCTTCATCCAAGAGTATTTCATGATTATGGCTGAAAATTTAGACCTTGGGATATCAACATGTATTAAATCTTCATTGTAGGTATTTTTTCCCAGGAAGAGAAGACTATAAACTTTTCACAGTTTGTTTGAGAACATTACTGGAACTCAATTTATTTGTACAAGTGATCAAATACCTGGACAAACAGCCCACTTCTCAAGACAATAGGTTGACCACCGGTCAAAGAGCTCACTCATCAAACAACTGCTTATTTACCAAATTATTTCAAGACCCTCATCTTGCTCTTTACATCAGTCTTAAACTACTAAATTACAAAATTTGGTCAGTCACAATTAAATCCTTGCATTGTAAGATCTACCTTAAACTGCTTGTCTTAGGCTGGGTTCTCTAGAGAAGTAAAATCAGTGAAGCATATATATATATATATATACACACGGAGAGAGAGAGGGAGAGAGAGAAATTTATCTCAAGGAAATGGATCACACTATTGTGGAAGCTGGCAAGTTCCAAAGTCTGTGGGTCAGGCATCAGCTAGAGGCTTCTTCTGACTTACTTGGCCTCAGGGGCTGATGAACCCACAATCGGCAGGTCAGATGGCAGGCTGCTGGCTTACAGGGCTGAGAAGCTGGTGAATCCCAAAGTTGGAAAATCAGAAGACAGGCTGCTGGCTCAAATCCCAAGTACTAGAGGTCAGATGATGATGAGCCAGAAACAGGATCCAGAGCAAGCAATCAAGCTTTGCCAGAATGTCCATATATATACTGGCTGCTGGCCACAACACAGGGAGAAACTCCTCTTATGACTGATTGGCTGATTACATCGGATCATATCATGGAGGTGATTATATCACAAAATAGAGAATAATTACATAATACTGAGTATCATGGCCTAGCCAAGTTGATACATAACATTAACCATCACAGTCCACCCCTTGTCAACTTGGCACCTGTACACATCTCCTTAAACCATACATAATCTCTGATAAAAGACAATTATAAAGCTATACTTGCATCTAACATGCGTACAACCAAAAGTGCACTAGCTCCGTTTACGTCTACATTTTATAAGTGATGGAACAAGGAAGGGAAGAAAACAAAAATATTTGCTATGTATAAATATGCACACATACATGTATAATAAAACAAGAAAGAAAGAACAATCATAGCCCTCATTTCTGCAACTGGTCACGTGGTCATAACTAACTGGTATTTAGAACTACCTTCTTCCACCACCCATTCTATATTGTCTTTACCCTCAGCAAGTACTTCAGCCAGTCATGGTTCTTTGCCTGGTGGGTGACTCAAACTTTCATTCCTGAAGGGTCTGGGCTATTAGTAGTCATACCAGAATTGGGTTGCTGTAGTTTTCCATTTACCTTAATCACAGAGCACGGTAGCATTAAGATATGCCCTAAGGGATTACCTGTATCCTAGACAAACTCTTCTTTACCTCCATTATGTAATATCAATCTGATTTTTCCTTTGTAATCAGGATCAACCACACCAGCCAGTATGGTAACTCCTTCTGTGCCTTTAGAGCCAGACACATGAGGAGCCCAAAGTGGTGAGTGGCATTCTTAACTTCCAGTTCATGGAATCAGTTTTGTGTCTCTAGGTGACAGCATTCCCCCTTTGGAACTAAGAGCTCTAGACCCGCAGAGCATAGGGTCACATTGACAGGAAGCAAAAATTTTGCAAGTGGGTCACTAGGGGTAATAATAAGTGGTGCCACTCCCATTTATACCCCTTGGTTGCTGGACCCATGAATCCTGACTACGGAAGAAACAGCACCATATATTAGACGCTGGTATAGAGCATTAACAGCCTCCTGGAGAACATTGATTGCCCCCACCCTGCAAAGTATTGCCACCTAGCTGGTGCCATAATTATGTCTTTAGGAAGCCATTTCATCATTCTATCACACCAGATGCTTCAGGATGATGGGGCACATGGTAGGCCAGTGAATTCCATAAGCATGAACCCATTCCCACACTTCATTTGTTGTGAAGTGAGTCCTTTGATCTGAGTCAATGCTGTGTGGGAGACCATGACAGTGGATAAGGCATTCAGTGAGTCCATAGATGATAGTTTTGGCAGGAAGGCAAATCTGTGTCCAGAGTAAGTATCTATCCCATTAAGGATGAAACATTGTTCTTTCCATGATGGAAGTGGTCCAATGTAATCAACCTGGCACCAGGTTGCTGGCTGATCCTCTAGAAAAATGGTGCCATATCAGTGACTCAGTGTTGTTTTCTATTGCTGGCAAATTGGGCACTCAACAGTGGCTGTAGCCAAGTTGGCCTTGGTTAGTGGAAGTCCATGTTGCTGAGCCCATTCATAGCCTCCATCCCTGCCACTGTGACCACTTTGTTCATGAGCCTATTGGGCAACGACAGGAGTAGGTGGGGAAAGAGGTTGACTGGTTTCCACAGAACACGTCATCCTGTCCAATTTATAGTTAAATCCTCCTCACACTTTGGTGAGCATTCACATGAGACACAAATATCTTCACTTCTCTGGCCTATTCAGAAAGGTCTGTCCACATACCTCTTCCTCATACCTCCTTGTCACCAATTTTCCAATCATGTTCCTTTCAAGTCGGTGACTATCCAGCCAAACCCCTGGCTGCAGCCCATGAATCAATATACAATCGCACATCTGGCCATTTCTCCTTCCAAGAAAAGTGAACATTTAGGTGCACTGCTTAACGTTTTGCCCACTGGGAGAATTTCCCTTTGCCACTGTCCTTCAGGGAGGTCCCAGAAAGCAACAGTAGTGCTGCTGCTGTCCACTTTTGAGTGGTGCCTGCATATTGCACAGGACCATCTGTAAACCAGGCACGAGTTTTCTCATCCTCAGTCATCTGATCATAAGGGACTCCCCATGATGTTAGAGGTGCAGACTGGGAAGGGGAAGGTAATATGACAGGAGTGGAGACCATGGGTATTTGGGCCACTTCCTCATGCAACTTACTCATGCCTTCAAGTCCTGCTTGAGCCCGATCATGTATATACCACTTCCAGTTTATGATGGAGTGCTACTGTGCACTTTCATCTTTATGACTCTGTGGGTCAGACAACACCCAGTTCGTGATAGGCAGCTCAGGCCACATGAGGACTTGGTGGCCTATGGTTAGGCATTCAGTCTCTAATGAGGCCGAGTAACAAGCCAAAAGCTGTTTCTCAAAAGGAGAGAATTTATCCTCAGAGGATGGCAGGGCTTTGCTCCAAGATCCTAAGGGTCTGTGCTGTGATTCACCAACAGGGGCCGGCCGAAGACTCCAAACAGCATGTCTATCAGCCACTTACACTTCAGTGGGAAAACTCATCTTACAACTGATTGGCTGATAACATCAAATCACATTATAGAGGTGATTACATTATATCATTGATTGGAGGATAACTACCTCAGATAACAAAATGGAGGATAATAACATAATACTGAGAATCATGGCCTAGCCAAGTTGACACATAACATTAACTATCACACTACTTGAGCCCAGATCCCAAAGCATTATATATATCAATCCCTCCTCTTCCCTTCTGAGGAACTCCCTATTCGGAGTCTATTCCTTACTGCAGTAGTTTAGTAAATCTGGCTTCTCTTGACCTACTAGTCATTCTTGCGCTCCTTTTGAAGACTTAACATTCAACACCACACATATCCCTATATATTATTTTTTCTCACTTCAATCACATCTCTGCCATATGACAACTTCTTTATCTAAAATTCACTGTTTCAGTAATCTAAAAAGCACGTATAACCACTCATAATACATAGATATAGATATAGATTTAATATAGGTATAAACCCATTGCTGTTGAGTCGATTTCAACTCATAGCGACCCTGTAGGACAGGGTAGAACTGCTCCAGAAAGTTTACAAGGAGCAGTTGGTGGTGAATTGCTAAACTTTCAGTTAGCAGTTGAGCTCTTAACCACTATGTCACCACGGCTGCTGATATACATATAGCTAATTGTTTTTATTGTCAAAAATATGTGCTTTATGAGCTCAGGGACTTATTTTTAACGTTATTTGTTACCCTGTGCCCAGCACTTAATATAACAGCTGGCATAAAATATATACTCAATAAATATTTGTTAAATAACTTTTAATTAATTAATACAATTTTATGTATGTCAGTTCAATTCACATTTTATTTACAAGATTTTTCTTATTTGGTAAGGTATACGATGTTATATAATCTTTGTTTTGAAGAATTCAGGTTTCTATGACCTTCCTGTTTCAAATTATTGTCTTGTGAAAAACTTTTGCAGAAACTACCAAACTTACCACATACTATAAATTGTGCTTTTACTCAGGTGAACTCTATGGTAAAATATGTATTCCTTTATTTTTTAACAACTAGAATGTGTAAGGTATGATGCTAGAAATTGTGGGCAAAACAAAATACCAGGAAAAATAACCTTAACTTCAAAATTTACCACACTAAGTGAAGAAGATAATCATGAAATGAATTGTCTATTCAGAAAAATGTAGATAGGCATTCTGGAAAATTAAAATCAATAAACATTTTTCACAAGAACAAGATATCTGACCTAAATTATCAATATTACTGACTTTCTTCAGGTTTTACTTTTTCTCTCTAGACATGGCCTAAGTAAGTCTGATCAGTTTAGAAATGCAAAGAAAATTATTTGATTTCATTTCCTATAAAGGGATTTTATACAAAATCTATTTATTGACATCAGTGAGCACTGCAATGCAGTCTAGATTCACATAAAACAATATTTCTCTGTGTCATGTGCATAGTTCAGGCTATGACTGTCAGTATACATACATTTACTTGAGTAAACAAATAAATTTATGCTTTGGAAAATTTTTTAAACAACTTAAGGCAAATTTCTAGAAGAAACCACATAGATTTAGTATTATTTTTCTCATATGAATTTCCTGTTTATTTTCATAAAAATTATCTACTAATCTTGGTTGCTTCAAAATGCCTAAAGCTGTGTCTGCGTATAAACCCATACCGAAAGCCTTTGTCCTCGAGTCAATTCCGACTCATGGCAACCCTATAGGACAGTGTAGAAGTGCCCCATAGGGTTTCCAGGGAGCACCTGGTGGATTCGAACTGCACAGATTTGAACTGCCGATCTTTTGGTTAGCAGACATAGCTCTTAACCACTGCACCATCAGTGTCTGCCTATACTATTTGTTTATCTAGTTGTTTGTTTGTTTGTTTTTTAAATTAAAGTAAAAGTGTAGTGTATACACGTTATAAAGACTTTATTATGGGCATAATTCAATGGATTTTTTTTCCTGTTAACATTTTTTTAATTGTGTCCACAATTTTAAAAAAGTTTAAAACAAATAGGCAATGAATTCCAACAGGTAAAAAAAGTAAGGCTAGTCTTTTTTTAACCTTAAAACCAGGAGGTAGTTACAATTTATATTAAGGTGCAAGATATCTACAAGACTGGATGTTAAAAGTCCACAAAAACTATCCAGACCTGCCCATAGACCTTTTGAAAGATCTTGCCCCTGGTCATAGTGCATGTAAGGAATAGTCTACTATCCTTACAGTTCAAAACTATTCTCTTTTGGAAAAAAAAGTAACGAATGCACTTTTTTTTTTTAGTATAGGTTTAGGTTTACAGAAAAAATTGTTTAGAAAGTACAGCGTTCCCATATACTCCTTCTCCCTGCTGCACACATTTTCTCCTATTATTAACATCTTGCGTTAATATAGTCCATTTGTTACAATTGACTAACCAATATTGATACGTTATTATTAACTGAAGTCCATAGTTTCCATTAGGACTTTCTTTGTGTTGTATAGTCCTATGGGTTTTGACAAATGTACTTCTTGTGTTCACCACATGGGGAGGTTTTACCCTGTCCTTATAGCGTTGCTATGAGTCAGAATCAACTTGACGGCAACAGGTTTCATTTGTTTTTTTCTGAAAAAAGCAGTAATGAGAGGTACTGGTACTATCCAAATGAAGAAAGTATAACCTTGAAATATTTTGGGGAAGCAGAGAATTTACATTCAAGATGTTATTTTTTAAAAAAATGTGTGGGAGGTGGAGTCAACATGGCACTGTAGACAGAAGCACCATACCGTCCCTGTGCAGCAAAGACCTGAAAAACTAAAACAGATACAAACATCAATCCTGGAACCCTAAGCATCAAATGAAGGGATAAAGAACTAGATCAAGCACCGAATGGAAGAAGAAACTGAAAGAGAATGAGGAGAGCTACGGAGTGAAGATTCCCTGCCAGCTAACATGGCATGGCTTTGCCATCTTGGAGCACAGCCACCAATGACTCTGGACAGGGAGTACGAGAAGGCAACTTCACTGAGTTCCAGCAGGAGACAGAGCACCAGGTAACCAGAGATACACACTTTCCCACTCTCACTCTTCTGCCCTGTATGCTGCCTCCACTGCTTCCAATGGGCCACAGTTGCTCAACCAGAGAGACACTAGCTTACTGCCACCCTTGGTCTCCCCACCTCCACCAGCCATCTCCCCAAGCACTATATTTTTTCTTTTTCTTTCTCTTTCCTTTTCTCACTTTTCCTTACACTTCCCACCTAGGCCCTGCACTGCCTCTGCCCCTTCCTGATGGGCTGTGGTGCCTGGTGAGAAAGGAACCAGCTCACTGCCACCCAGGTTCTGCCCCACCCACCATGGCCAGTTTCCTCAGTGCCATATTTTTCATTTTTTTAAATTTTGTTTCTTCTCTTTCTTTCCTTTTTCCTACCACCTAGCCCTGTCTTCTGCCTTCACCCCTTCTGACAGGCCATGCTGCACTGCTTGGCTACAGAGCCACCAGCACACAGCCTCCTGGGTATGCCCCATCCCCACTCACTGGTAGAAGAAATGGCATTGAAACTACCTAACAGGAAATTCAATGTCTAATATTCAGGGCTCTCCAAGAGATTAGAAAAGAGATCAAGGAAAACACAGACAGCTAAGGAAAAAATCGGCCAAATCATGGAAAATACATCAAAACCAGGTAAAACACAGACAAAGCAATGGAAAAATTCAGGAAAAAAATACAAGAACAAAATGTCAAAATAAGTAAACAATTAGAAATCATACGATCACAGCCATGAGAAATCCAAAAGATAAACAACAAGATTTTAGAAATGGACAATGCAATAGAAGGTTGTAGGAGCAAATTTGAAACAATGGAAGACAGGATCAGCAAAATTGAAGACAAATCCTCAAATGCCACCTTGTTTGATGAAAAATCAGAGAAAAGAATGAAGAAAAATTAAGAAAGCCTAAGAACTATGTGGGATACAATCAAGAGCAAAAATTTACATGTGATTGAGGTTCCAATGGGATAAAATGGAAAACACATAAAGGATTATTGAAGATTTGCTGACAGAAAACTTCTCTAATATCATGAAAGATGAAAAGATGGCCATCCAAGAAACTCAATGACTCCCATATAGGGTAGTCCCCAAAAGTCACTAAGACATCATAATCACACTCAACAAAACCAAAGGCAAAGAAAGAATCCTGAGAGCAGCTCAAGAAAAATGAAAAGTCACATACAGAGGGGAAATAATAAGATTAAACTCTGATTACTCAGCAGAAACCATACAGACAAAAAGGAAATGGGATGACATATATAAAACTTTGAAAAAAAAAATAATAATGCCAGCCAAGAATAATATATCCTGCAAAATTCTTGCTCAGATTTAATGGCATAATTAAACATTTCCAGATAAACAGAAGTAATGGGAATATGTAAAAACCAAACCAAATTACAAGAATTATTAAAGGTTAGAAAACAAACAACATCAGACAACAACCTGAATCTAGGACACAGAACAGCATCAGCCAGATACCAACCTAGGTAATGAACTCTCAAGGATAAAACAAAACTAAAAGATTTACAACAGGGAACCAGAGACATCAATCTGTAAATGACAACAACATCATTACAATAAAAGGGGGAATAAATGGTGTAGGTATAGACCTTTCCAATGGAAAGGAAGTCAAGGCGATTATCAAGTAATAAAAGACTGGTTCAAACTTAGGAAAATAAGGGTAAATTTCAAGGTAACCACAAAAAAAGTTAACAAAGCTACTCATCAAAATAAAGAAGAAAAACACAAAGTCTCAGTAAACACAAAATCTGCAAAAACAAAAATATACTCCACAAACAGAAGAACTTAGTACAGAAGATTAAGAGGAACAAATAAAATGTCAGCTCCACACAAAAAACAAAAACAAAAACAAAAAAAACTGCAAAATGACAGGAATATGTTCATACCTATCGATAATCACACTAAACATATATGGCTTAAGTGTACCCTTAAAGAGACAGAATAACAAAATAGATTAAAAACATGACCCACCAATATGCTGTCTACAAGAGACACACCCTAGAAACAAAGACATAAATACATTAAAAATCAAAGGATGGAAAAAATATATATCAAGCAAACAGCAAACAAAATGGAGGAGGAATGGTAATTTTAATCACAGATAAAATAGACTATAAGGCAAAATCCACCATAAAAGACAATGAAGGACATTATCTGATGATTAAAGGGGCAATCCACCATGATAATATAACCATAATAAATATCTATGCACCCAACAACAGGGTTCCAAAATAAATAAACTCTAACAGCACTCAGAAGAGAAATTGACAGTTCCCCAATAATAGTAGGAGACTACAACACACCGCTCTCAGTAAAGGACAGAACATCTAGAAAGAAACTCAACAAAGATACAGAAGATCTAAAGGCCAAATCAACCAACTTAACCTCATAGACTTATATAGAACAGTCTACCCAACAACAGCAAATTATACATTCCTTTCCAACACACATAGAACGTTCTCCAGAGTAGACTACATCTTAGGCCACAAAGCAACCCTCAACAAAATTCAAAACGTTAAGATAATACAAAGCACCTTCCCTGATCACAATGCCATAAAAGTAGAAATTATTACCAAGAAGAGAAATGAAAAAAAATTAAAAACATGGAAACTGAATGATACCTTGCTTAAAAACTACTGGTTAATAGATAGAATCAAAAAATTCCTAGAATGAAAACACATCATACCAAGACCTTTGGGACACAGCAAAGGCAGCGCTCAGATGTCAATTTATAGCAATAGATGCACACATCAAAAAAGAAGAAAGGGATAAAATCAAAACATTAGCTTTACAACTTGAACAAATAAAACAAGAAGAGCAAAAGAAGCCCACAGCCACCAGAGGAAAGGAAATAATAAAGATCAGAGCAGAAATAAATGAAATAGAGAACAGAAAAACAATAGAAAGAATCAACAATACCAAAAGCTGATTCTTTGAAAGGATCAACAAAGTTGACAAACCATTGGCCAAATTGACCCCAAAAAAAAAAAGGAAGCAAATAACTAAAAAAATAAAATGAACTGGGGGCCATTCCAACAGAGTCAACTGAAATAAAAATGTTCATAACAGAGTACTATGAAAAAATGTACTCCATAAATTTGAAAACTTAGAAGAAATGGACAAATTTCTAGAAACACATTTATCTACTTACACTAATACAAACTGAGGTAGAAAGTCTGAACAGACTCATAACAAGAGAAGGGACTGAAAAGGTAATAAACAATTAAAAAAAAAGTCCTGGCCCACATGATATCACTAGAGAATTCTACCAAACATTTAGAGAAGAGCTCACACCAGCTCTACCGAAACTATTTCAGAAAATATAAAATGAAAGAATACTCCCAAATTCATTCTATGAAGCCAGCATAAGCCTAATTCCAAAGCCAGATAAAGACACCACAAAAAAAGAAAATTACAGACCAATATCGCTCATGAATATTGATGTAAAAATTCTCAACAAAAATTCTAGCCATAGAATTCAGCATCATATCAAAAACATAATACACTCCACCAAGTAGGATTTATAACAGGTATGCAAGGATGGTTCAACATAAGAAAACTAGTCAGTGTAATCCACCACATAAATAAAACAAAAGAAAATAATCACATGATCATCTCAGTCAATGCAGAAAAGGCATTTGTTAAAGTCTAACACCTATTCCAGATAAAAACTCTTAATAAATAGGAGTAGAAGGGTGATTACTCAACATAATAAAGGACAATTATACAAAACCACAGCCAACATCATTCTCAAAGGAGAGAGACTGAAAATATTCCCTCTTTATTATCACTCCTATATAACATTTTGCTGTAAGTCCTACCTAGAACAATAAAGCAAGAAAAAGAAATAAAGGACATCCAAATTGGTAAGGAAGAAGTAAAATTATCCCTATTGCAGATGATATGACACTAAACATAATCCTAAAGGCTCCACAAGAAAACTACTGGAACTAATAGAAAGATTCAGCAGAGGAGCAGGATACAAGATAAACATACAAAAATCAGTTGGATTCCTATACATCAGTAAAGATAAATATGAAAAGGAAATCAGGAGAGCAACACCGTTTATAATAGCCTGTAAAAAAATAAAATACTTATGAATAACTCTAACCAGGAAAGTAAAAGACCTATACAAAGAAAACTACAAACCACTATAGCAAGAAACCAAAAGAGAACCACATAAATGGAAAAACATACCATGATAATGGATAGGTAGACTAAACATTGCAAAAATTTCAATTCTACCCAAAGCAATCTACAAATACAATGCAATTTTGATCCAAATACTAACAGCATTCTTTAATGAGATTGCAAAACTAATCGTTAGCTTTATATGGAAAGGAAAGAGGCCCTGGATAAGTAAAGCATTATTAAAGAAGAAAAACAAAATAGCAGGCCTCGCACTACCTGATCCCAGAACCTATACAGCTATGGTAGTCAAAACAGCCTGGTACTGGTACCACAACAGACACATTGACTAATGAAAAAAAATGGAGAACCCAAAGGTAAACCCATCCACCTAGTGTCACCTGATCTATGACAAAGGCCCAAAGTCCATTACATGGGGAAAGGACAGTCTTTTTAACAAACGGTGCCGGCAAAACTGGATGTCCATCTGTAAAAAAGTTAAATAGGACCCATACCTCACACCATACACAAAAACTTATTCAAAATGTATCAATGACCTAAATATAGAACCCAAAACTATAGAGATTATGGAAGAAAAAATAGGTTCAACATAGGAGCCCTAATATACAGCATAAAGAGGAAACAAATCATAATTAACAATACACAAACACTAGAAGGTAACTGGGATCTTCTAAAAATTATAAACTTATGCTCATCAACAGACTTCACCAAAAGATTAAAAGATAACCTACAGACTGGGAAAAATTTTTTGGCTATGACACATACAATAAAGGTCTAATCTCTAAAATCCATAGGAAAATCCAACAATTCTACAACAAAAAGACAAATAATCCAATTAAAAAACAGGCAAAGGCTATGAATAGACACTTCACCAAAGGTGACATTCAGGTGGCTAACAGATACATGAGGAAATGCTTGTGATCATTAGCCATTAGAGAAATGTAAATCAAAACTGCATTGAAATACCCTCTCACCCCGACATTACTGGCACTAATTAAAAAAAAAAAAAGAAAATAACAAATGTTGGACAGGCTGGGGGAATATTGAAACTCTTATGCACTGCCGGTGGGAATGTAAAATGGAACGACTATTTTGCAAAACAATACAGCTTTTCCTTAAAAAGCTAGAAATAGAAATATCATAGGATCCCACAATCCTAGGAATATGTCCTAGAGAAATAAGAGCCATCATAGGAATAGACATATGTACACCTATGTTCACTGTAGCAAATTCACAATAGCAAAAATATGGAAACACCCTAAGTGCCCCTCAACAGATGAATGGATAAACAAACTATGGTACATACACACAATGGAACACTACACAAGGATAAAGAACAATGATGAATCTGTGAAACATCTCACAACATAGATGAATCTGGAGAGCTACGCTGAGTGAAATAAGTCAATCACAAAAGGATAAATACTGTACAAGGCCACTATTACCAAAACTCATGAAAAGATTTACACACAGAGAAAAACAATCTTTCATGGTTGCAAGGGCAGGGAGAGGTGCAGAGGGAAAAACACTAAGCAGACGATAGATAAGTGAAGGGTAAGACAATACTGGGGAAGTTAACACAACCTGATGGAGGCATAGTTACACAAGCTTCACAGACACATCCAGACTCTCTGAGGAACCAAGTTACTGGGCTGAGGGCTGGAGACCGGGGTCTCGAGTGACATCTAGCTCAATTGGCATAACATAGTTTATAAAGAAAATCTTCTAGATCCTACTTTGGTGAGTAGCATCTACCGTCTTAAAAGTTTGTGAGCAGCCATTTAAGAATCATCTACTGCTCCAACCTCATCGGGAGCAAGGGCGAATGAATAAAACCAAAGATACAAGGGAAAGACTGTCCAAAGGACTAATAATGGTGCATAACTACAACAGACTCCACCAGACCGAGTCCAGCACAACCAGATGGTCCCCAGCTACCACCACCGACTGCTCTGACAGGGATGGAAATAAAGGATCTCAGACAGAGCAGGAGAAAAATGTAGAACAAAATTCAAACTCGTAAAAAAAAAAAGACCAGACTTACTGGTCTGACAAAGAGAAGCCCCAAGAGAATGGCCTACAGATACCCTTTTAACTCAGTACTGAAATAACTCCTGAAGTTTATCCTTCATCCAAAGATTAGACAGGCCTATAAAACAAACAATAACACATGTAGTTCAACCATGTATAGGAGATTAAATGGGCACTCCAGCTCAAAAGCAAAAACAAGAAGGCAGAAAGCGACAGGAAAGCTGGACGAATGGAAATGGGCAACCTGAGGTCCAGAAGGACATTGACTCATTGTGGAGTTGGCAACCAACATCACAAAACAATGTGTTTATTAATTGTTTAATGAGAAACTAATTTGCTCTATAAACTTTCACCTAAAGTACAATTAAAAAAAAAAAAAAAAGACAATTCGCAGCATACGTTAAAAAAAAAAAGTGTACTCAGAATGGAGTTTTATTGCCAGAGTTGGATGAACACACTAAGGATAATTAAAAAACAAAACAAAACAAAACTTATTGCTGTCGAGTTGCTTCTGACTCATAGTGACTCTGTAAGACAAAGTAGAACTGCCCCACAGGGCAGGGATTCGAACTGCTGACCTTTTGGTTAGCAGCCAACCTGTTAACCACTGTGACAGCAGGTTCATCATATCGTCTTAGAGCAGTAATGTACCTTATTGTGCAAATTTTCGCTGTTGGTGTAAATGAAGCAGGTTTATGGCACAGACCTCATAACATGCTGACTTTGAACTTTCCGAAGTGAACTTGCCTGTGGGTTTACATTGTGACATTCCTTAAAAGTTTTTATTCTTATTAGAGGTAGCAGAATTTTTAAGTATAGAATAGTGTTCAAAAATATCTGCCTTAAATTACGAGCAAATATTTAAATCAGTTATAATAAATACCAAGGGGCTAATTCTTTATTCTAAGAATGTCTTTAAGGTTCTCTTTATGCGACGGTACTATAAAAGATGAATGCTGCATTTTTTAAAGGCCAACAATGAAATAAAGATTCTATTGCTTAAAAAAAAAAAAATGTTTCTAGGGTATATTTAAAGTGGGATGGATTATTTTTCAAGATTTTATTTTTATCAGTAAAGAATAAAGCCTCAATATATATTAAAAGGAGAGCAGTACTGAAGTGGCAAGAGTGCTTGAGTATATATGATCGTTTGCATTTTATTTCTAACTACCAAAAATATATTAGTATCCTTCAGGAAGCCTTCTAAAAATATATGGTATTCAATGTTCATATTTTTAAATTTGAATGACATATTTCCCCACATATTAATATATCTCTTCTTTGTAAAAAAAGCTTTGTTTAATAGTTTTATAATGACTTTAGGTTATCACTGCAGTCTCTTTCTTTGAATGTATTAGAATACTTTTATTAAAATGTTCTTGAACTATTTCATACATATTAAAATTGATGTAGATGCTTTTCTTCAATTTTTTTTATACTAATAGAACAGAGAGGATTTACATACAGTATTTGGAAACAACAACTGAAAGGTAAGAAAAATATTGAATTATTTAAAATGTAAAAATGAACTGATGACTGAATCTACACTTAAGTTAATTTTGCAAAAGGAAGATCAATGTACTCCTGAATATATAGAAATAGATACAGAGCAAGATTAAAATGTCTTTTGATAATATGTTTAAAAAATGGTACAGATAATGCCTTTTATGTGTTATTATTCTTATTTAGCAATCCATTTAGTATGTATGAGTTTTGAACTGAGTTTAGTAACTGAATCCTACCATCATCCTCCTTTCCCTCTGAGATTCTGGATCAACGTATCCATATGCTCTAGCAATATTAGCTGCAAGGCAAAGTATCTCTCTGTAAGTATCTGGCAAACATTTTATAGCCCCCAACCCCCACCAAGACCAGGAATGCAAAGCAACTATAATTCAGAGTACCGAGCTTAGTTTTGAGGATTGAGGCCTCCTACTTCTTCCCACATAAAGCTGTGATGGTCAAATTCACCTCCACGCCTGGCCATCACATGAGTGAAGAAAATTTACATTATGTATTACATTCTACTACTTCTGAGACAACAGCAGAAGCAAAAGAGCAGGTTCACGCTTGATAATTCTTCACCTTTCCACAGTGATCTTGCCTACAAAGAGCAAGGTTTAGCTAATCAGATGAGTACCTTCTTGTCTATGTCAGAGGTTGTGGTTGTTAGGTGCCATCGAGTCAGTTCCAACTCATAGTTATCCTAGTACAACAAAGGACACACTGTCGGGTTCTGCACCATCCTCACAATTGATGTTATACTTGAACCCATCATTGCAGCCACTGTGTCAATCCATCTCATTGAAGGTCTTCCTCTCTTTTGTTGACTTTCTACCTTCCCAAGCATGATGTCCTTTTCCAGGGACTGGTCCATCCTGATAACATGTCCAAAGTATGTGAGACAAAGTCTAGCCATCTTCACTTCTAAGGAACATTCTGGCTGTACCTCTTCCAAGACAGATTTGTTTGTTCTTTTGGCATGGTATATTCACTATTCTTTGCCAACACCATAATTCAGTCAGAAGTTGAGTGACTGAAAGCACTTTTATATTCCTGTCCTGTGGACCAACACTTCCCCATTAGTCTTAACTTTCCAAAGTTCCTATTATTTAGTAGATTCTAAAGAGTCTTACAAATGTGTCTTGCAAGCCCCACTCTCACAAATTCTATCCATATTTTCCAGGCAATGATGTTATGGGTCCAAACAGAAAATCCATATCATTTTGACAATAGAGGGTATCTAGAGAAAATAAGAGAGAGAAGTCTTCTTGATTTCACCATCATGAAACAGGCAGTTGGACTGTGCCAGTAGTCTAGATCCCATGACTTGTACATTTAAATTCAATTGTTAGAGATCGCCCTCTAAGACGGTTTTTGTTCAGCTATGTGTTTTGTATAAACCTTTTGGACACTGTGGTCACTTCCCAAGTCTGGACTTTTAGAGACGCAAGGAGAAGGCAGTAGCATTTGCCGTGGCTTCTCTCCAGGTTATCTTTAGCCTCCTTGGAGTGGATAATCTTCTCAAGTCTATGCCTCAGAGACTCAGTGAGGAGCAACGACTTATGCTACGTGCTCCTTCCTAAAACCTTGATTTCCTCATTCTTTTGTTTTTCCCTGAGTTAACTTTCTTTTCTTTTTATTTGCAGGACAAACAATCCTTTTCCTCTGCATCTATTTTTCTTTTGTTTTAACTTTCTGTATAAATGCCAACAGTCATACATACAATAAGAGATTCATAATGAACCTTCAATAGATCTGGTAGAATTTACACTAGACCTTGCCACCTAGAGTTTGCTTAAAGGTAAGCTCTGCATTGCTCTAGCACTAGTTGGCTTCTACCTATTTGGAATTCTGTCATAGTGCATTGGAGCACATTCTATAGTCAGATTGTTAATGAGGCCTGTCTTCACCCTAGATAAGAAACATTTATCTAGGTTCATTATCAAATTTTTGTTTGCTCAGTTTGAGATTGTGCACAAGCAATTTTTTGAACCTCAAGTCAACCTATAGGCTCAGCAGCAATTTAAAATTAACTGCATTCCTACATCACATTTAATAGCTTTGACAGATGCAAGATCTTATGTCTCCCCCAATGGTCTTTTTGTCCAAAATGTGAGTTTCTTTGAATATGCTCCTTCATTCCTATTTGGAGGTCAACATGTGGGTGATTCATATTCATCTTTTTTATATCAATTTGCTGTGATTTCTTCCCTTCTGTAGTTCTTGAATGAGAGAGATTTTGGTACAGGAAAACTTGCCAAATAAAATACTCACTTGTACTATTAATTCCTAGGCTTACATCTGACATTCACATTCTATCTCCAACTCAGTTCTCCCCCTACCCTTCAGTAATTGCAAATTCTCTAGTAAGGAGAGTGCAAGTTAACTGTGTTTTAGCCTTAGAAGTAAAAGTAGAATTACCAAATTCCATCTTCCCTCAAACAGTTAATAGCTGTGTCCAATTACCTAATCAGTTACGTGGAAGAAAATGGCTCTGCTACCTCTGAGAGGGTTCTGAAGTGTAAGATTAAGTAAAAGAGTGAGTACTGATCTTTAATACAATGGCGAAACCCATTAGTAAACTAGCTGTTGAGGGTCAGTCTCTGAGCAAACTCTTGTCCATATGTAGAGGCAGTAGTAAGGTACAGAGGATGGGCCAGAAGGCTTTGCTTCTTCAATTCCCTCCCCAAAGGGCTAACACAGAGACATAAGGAAAAAAAAAGAAAACAACCTAATTCTCATTAATAGTGAAAGCTCATATTTAATAGAACATAAAAGCATATCTAGTTAGCATACCTGACAGCATTTAGAGGGAATTTTCTCATAGTTACAGTGACATAGATTCTACCATTTGGATACTTGTTGGAAAAGACAGAAAACACTGACAAAAGTGTGTCTAAGACCTATATATATATGGTTGTATATATAATTGAATGGAATATATGCCTGTATTTTTCAGCAGAGTCCCTGAGTGGTACAACAGTTAATGCTCTTAGCTGCTAATCAAAAGATCGAAGGTTTGAGTCAACCCAGAGGTGCTCCGGAAGAAAGACCTTGTGGTCTACTTCCAAAAAATCAGCTATTAAAAACCCTATGGAGCACAGCTCTACACTGACACACATTGGATTCCTGTGAGCAAGAATTGACTTGGTGACAACTTTTTTATTTCTACTCTTTTGTTGTTGTTAGGTGCTGTCCAGTTGATCTGACTCATACCCTATGTACAACAGAATGAAACACTGGCTGAAACACTGCCCAGTCCTGGGCCATCCTCACAGTTGTTGCTATGTTTGAGTCTATTGTTGCAGCCACTGTGTCAATCCATCTCCTTAAGGATCTTCCTCTCTTTTGCTGACCCTCTACTTTACCTAGCATGATGTCCTTCTGCAGGGATAGATCCCTCCTGATAACATGTCCAAAGTACGTGAGATGAAGTCTCACCATCCTTGCTTCTAAGGAGCGTTCAGGCTGTACTCCTTCCAAGACAAATTTATTAGTTCTTCTGGCAGTCCGTAGTATATTCAATGTTCTTTGCCATCACCATAATTCAAAGGCATCAATCCTTCTTCAGTCTTCCTTTCATTGTCCAGCTTTCTTACGCATATGAGGCAATTGAAAATATCATGGCCTGGGTCAGGTACCCTTTAGTCCTCAAAGTGACACTTCGCTTTCTAACAATGTAAAGAGGTCTTTTGTAGCAGATTTGCCCAACGCAATACGACAAAGCTTTAACAAGTTAGAGCTTTGAAATCCACTTATTTGAAACCCATCCTCTGGCATCAGGTGTGACAATCTGGTTTCCTGAAATAACTGTTTTTAAAGATGAAGTAAAATGCTCCTTAAAATAGGTCTCTGCGTTAAAAACAGGAAATGGCAAATAAAGGGATGATCTAGATGGGTGTTCTAAGCTCTGAAATAAGGGAATCATAAGCAGCACAGGGTTAGCATGACAACTGAAAATGTATGTAAAGAACAAAATACTACAGACAAATAGATTAATTGTTCCAGAGCGTATTTACACCCATCTAGTCTTTTTCTCTTTTTTTTTTAATGTTTCTGTATTTTTTAACTTATCTAGCTTATGTTTTTTTTTGTTTTGGTTTTTTTCTGATATTTTGCCACACCAATGACTTTGAAACTTTCCTTTTTCGACTGAAATATATGTCATCAATATCTTTAAACATACCTGGTTCATTCTTTCTAATAGCCACAATAATTTTCATAGAATAATTTTGTCAGAATTTAGACTATATTTTCTTAGTAGTAGAATAGTTGTTTTCAGTTACTATGAACTTAGTAGCAAATATTTTTGTACATATATCCTAAGGTATTGGTGTTTTTAGAGATTCCCAAAAGTAAAATTTCTGTGTCAAAGGATATTTACAAAAGGCACTTCACATTTTAATAGGTTTTACCAGATTACCTTCCAAAACGTTTGTAGCAATTTATACTCCGAAAGGTTGCTGTTTTTCTCCACCATCAACACTGAATGTTACTCTTTTAATTTTTATTAATACGATATGTGTGTGTTTGGGGGGTGTTGTATACCATCTAAACGTCCTTTAAACATGTATTTCCTCATCACTAGTTAGGCTGAACATTATTTCATAAGAATAGAGAGGCCACAGATAGCACTTTTATTATATTTAGAGTGACCATAAATTAGTGTATATTAAACTCTCCTGATCTCCCTTAAGAGCCTCCACTCAGTAGCAAAGAACAGAAATAATTTTGTTTTTGTTGTTTGTTAGTTTGTATACGTGGTTTCCAAATCCGATAAATTTAGTTCTATATAATATTTGAAAAAGTTTCTTTAGGTAAAGATTTGTGGTTTCATGTCTACTCATAGCTCTTCTAAACATAAATTCTAGAAATATGAGGGAGGAGTTTCCACATGGCAATGAGAAAAGCAACGCGGCCCCCCCTTTCTCTGCAGCATCACCCCTTTGTGTGCCCGTCACTGTCTCAATGTCAGTGCTTGCAGCCGGAGTCACAGCAGGTGTAACCCATGATAGCCTCTCTCCGTTCTTAGTCACCTCTAACCTCCAGGTCATCGCTAATCTGCTTTTTGTCATTATCGTTTACAAGAAGCACGTGTGCATTTCTCGAACGCATAGTGATGTTGGACATCTCTTCAGGTGCTTATGTAAGTACATGTGCTTACATTTACTAGTTTTATATAAATTGAATCATACAATATGTATGTTTTCTTTCACTCAGTAAAATCATCTTGAGATTTATCTCTATTGCTGTGTGGAGCCCTGGTGGCTCAGGGGCTAAGAGTTTAGGCTGCTAACCATAAAGGTCGGCAGTTCAAATCCACCAGCCCACGCCTTGGAAACCCTATTGAGCTGTTGTACTTTGTCCTATAGGGTCTCTATGAGCTGGAATCAACTCAACATCAACATATAGTATAGAATGTGTATCAACAGTTTATTATTTCATTGCTGAGTAGTATGTGTATATATCACGATGTGTTTATCCATGCAACTATTGATGGATATTTTAACCATTGTCAGTAAATTGTTATTACAAGTAAAGCTGATATGAGCATCCATGCACAAGTATTTGGGTATGTGCTTTCTTTTCAGTAAAGACTTGGAAATGAAATGGTAGGATAATAGGATAGATGCATACCATCTTAAGAAACTACCAAAAGTACTAATTTGCATTCCCACCAGCAGTGTAGAGAATTCCATTTGATTCGCGTTGTCAACAACACTGGATTTGATCAATCTTTTCAATTTTAACCAATGTAACAGGTGTGTAGTGACACTTCAATAACTTTAGTTTGCATTTGCCTAATTCCAAATGATGATGAGCATCTCTTCTTGTGATTGCTTGACATCCATATATCCATTTTTGTTGTTATTGTTGAAATATCTGGTCACATAGTTTACCCACTTTTTAATGGAGCTATTTCTTTTCTTAGCACTGAGTTTTAAAATGCAAGTCCTCTACCAGATATATGCTTTGCAAATATTTTCTTCCAGTGTGTGGCTTCTTTTTTCTTAAGAGTGTCTATGAAGAACAGTTTTTCATTTTGATGAAGCCAAATTTATCACTTTTTTTTCTTTCGTGAATCATTCTTTTGGTGTCACATCTAAGAAATCTTTGCCTGATCCAAGGACACAAGATTTTATCATCTGTTTTCTTCTAGAAGTTTAACAGTTATAGGTATTATATTACATGTATTATCTATTTTGAATTAAATTTTTTATGTGATATATGTATCACATTTCATTCTTCCCCCAGAAGGATAGAGTTAATAGTTTCAACACCTTTTGTGTAAAAGCTATACTTTCTCCACTGAATTATCTTTTTAACTTTGTCAAAAATCAGTTATCCATACATATGTGGTCAATTTCTAGAATATTAATGCTGTTCCACTGATCTGTCTACATTTATACCAGTTACATACTTCTCTGAATACTGTAGATTTATAATAAACCAGATAATGTTAACTTTCCTAACTGTACACTTTTTATTCAAAATTGTTTTTGCTTTTCTCGTTCTTTTGCATTTTCATAAGAGTTTTAAAATCAGGTTGTTAATTTCACCAGAATGCAAGCTTGGATTTTGATTGAGATTGCATTTAATATATAGCAATACTTAGGGAGAATTGACATCTTAACAATAATGTGTCTTTCAATTTATATCTTTCCAATTATTAGATTTTTTAAAAAGATTTTTCTTAGCTGTGTTTTTAGTTTTTGGTGTACATGTCTTTGTCAGGCTTAGCCCTAAGTGTTTCATATTTTGATGCTATTTTTCTGAGAATTTTTGTAAACCATAGTTGTTGGATTTTGTCAAATGCCTTTTTCTGTATCTATTAACATGATCATATGATTTTTCCTTTTTAGTTTATAATATGGTGAATTACGTTGATGCTTTCAAATATTAAGCCAGCTCTGCATTCCTGGGATTAATCCCACTTGGTCATGATGTAGTATTCTTTTTGTATATTGTTCGATTGCATTTGCTAAAATTTTGTCTAAAACATTTGCATCTATAAACATGAGGTTTATTGGTCGGTAGTTATCTTGTAAGGTCTTTGTCTGGTTTTTATATTAGGACATTTTTGGCCACATAGAACTAATTGGAAAGTATTTCTTCCTCTTCAGTTTTCTGGAGAATTTTGTATAGTGTTTTATCATTTCTTTCATAACTGTTCAGTAGAATTCATCAGTGAAATCATCTGAGCCTGAAGTTTGCTTTATGTAATGTTTTTATCTGAAAATGTGATTTCTTTAATAAATAAAGAGTTGTTCAGGTCATCAGTTTTTTGTTTATTTTTTTAATAACATTTGGTAGTTTGTTTCTACGAAGGAATTTTTCCATTTCATCTAAGTTGTTGAATTCTTTAACAAAAAGTTGTTCATAATATCCTCTAACCCATTGTCGTGGAGTTGATTCTGACTCATAGTGACCCTATAGGATAGAGTAGAACTGCCCTATAGGGTTTCCAAGGAGTGGCTGGTGGATTCCAACTGCTGACATTTTGGTTAGCAGCTGTAGCTCTTAACCACAAGACCAGGCCTGTAGAATGTATAGTGCTTGCTTTATATATCGGTAGTTTATGTTTCCTCTCTTTTTTTTCCTGATCAGTCAGGCTAGAGTTTTATCATTCATGTTGATAAAGTTTCTTATCAAATAAACAACTTTGAGGTTCATTTTTTTCTATTTTGTTGATTTCTACTCTGTTACTTCTTTTGCTTACTTTGGGTTTGTTTTGCTCTTCTTTTTTCAGTTTATTTAGGAATGCACTGAGGTCACTGATTAAGATTTTATTTAGATTTGATTTAGAGTTGTATTATGGCCTAGAACATAGTCTATCTGGGCAAATCAATAACACACTGATATGGAAAAAGAAATATGTAAGAAGTGCCAGAAAAGCAAAAGAAAAAATAAATAAAAGAAAGAAAACTATGAGGAGTCCTATCCCTATGCGACAGTAAAACCAATGATAAAGCCTCTATAATTAATATAAAAGAGCTTTTTGGCATTTTTATTGTGATTGCATGGAATTTATAAATTAACTTGTAAGAACTGACATCTTTATAATGCTGAATCATCCTATGCAAGAACACGATATCTATTTGTTCATGTCCACTTTTATGTGTTTCAGAAGTGTTTAAAATTTCTAATTAAAAGGTGATATGGGTAGGAATCACCTATGAAGCAATTTCCTTTTAGAATCCCAGTGGGAAGTAGAGCAAGCACTCCCTCTGTTCTTTGTGTTTTCCTCAGCACATACTAATATGCCTACCCCTCCAAGGGAGGCAAGGCTCAGAAGTTCAAAACATAGATATGACCGTTTTCTTTTCCTTCCTGTGTCTCCCCTTCATCTTTCCATCTTCACTGCTGCCATCATTTCCCTTATTGTGATCTCCGTCTAGCACAGGTGCACTGGCCTCCCAGTTAGGTTGTCCTAGACTGAAAGGCTCTCTGTACTGTAGGATCTGGGCCTTCAGGCTTGCTTTTGATAAGCAGGGGGAATTGAGGAAACTTCTTTATTCTTAAATCTGGTTTTTAATTTTATTGTCTTGCAAAGGAGGTCAAATACCTGCTCTACCCTGCCCAGGGCAAAAAGAATCCTGGCTCCACTTTGGAGCTGAAAGCCTGCAGAGAATCCAGTTTAAGTGGAAATTAAAATGCATTTGTTTAATAGTTGCAAAGTATCATTCCTAATCTCATGTTTATTGGCCGTCTGCATTTCCTCTTCCATGAGTTTCCTAATCAGATCTTTGCCTGTTTTCTATGATTTTATTTTCTTGTCATTGCTTTTTAACCGTTATCTGTAAGACGTTTTGAATGTGATTTTCTTCAGGCTATCTTTCATCAGCATTTGCCTTTTAAATTTTTACATAGTACATTTTCTTAATAGTTTTTCCTTTGTGCCTTCTAGCTTTTATATTTTCTTTAGGGCATTTCCCCTCTGAGATTGAAAAGGACCCTCCCTAAAGTCCTTCCCTACACCCTAATTTTTTTTATCTATTGAAATAAGTTGCTGTTGTTGTAGTTATCATTGTTAGCTGCCTTCTATTCCGACTCATGGTGACCCCACATGTGTAAAGCAGAACTGTGTGCCGTAGGGTTCTCAAGGGTGAGAACTTTCAGAAGCAGATCCCCAGGCCTTTCTTCCAAGGCACCTCTCTGGGTAAGTTTGAACCACCGTCAGCTAGTAGTAGAGTGCTTAACCAGTTTTGTCACCCAGGGATAGGTTATCAATCTAATTATCCTTGTATATTGAGTTTAAATGAGGTTTTCAGTAATGCAGATAGGTCACATTAATGTGACAAGACTATACACATATACCCGCTATAAATTATATAGCCAAAAGTACAGGATGTAGTGGAAGTTGGCTCCAAGAGCAGAGCAAATACAAGATAACTTAAAGGAATTTTGCCTTTATCCCTTGATCGCCTAAGGGGCAGTGTGTACAGCTGCTCTTAATATTCTCGATGCAAGGTCCCGTAAAATTTGAGAAAGAGCCAAAATCTTGCTAAATCATCAGTTTATTCTCAGGTTTAGCCACCATTTCAAAGGAACTTGTACTCACAATGTATGCACATCCATTTAAGGACATGTTTGTAAATATTGGGCTCTCCTGTTTCTTAAGCAAAATTCACACATTTTCATATTCAGAAAGAAAAAACAGAATTATTTCCCACGTGCCCTTGAACATTATCTCTGTCTTCAGCTTTTCAGTGCCCAAAAAAGCCACTCTTCCCACTATTCATCCTAGAATGGTTTTAAATTTAAAAAAAGAAAAAGAAAAAAATTTAGACAAAGTGTTACCCAAAGCAGGTCCTGCCCGGTGCAGCTTCGTGTCAATAAACACACTGAGGTGAGGAGGGAGGAAGGGCATTTATGGCAAGCACGCTGGCAAGGAGCGAGGAGCTGTATACCTCAAGCTCCCGGAACAAAGCGAGGCAGAACCTTTTATACCTTCCTTCACAAGGAAGTACATACAAACAACATGGACTACATAGGTATCATGGCGTGCAGGCACAGTGAAACAAATACAATTTTTTTTCCCTTAGTATGTACAGAAAATGGCGGGTAAGTCCCACTCTGGGCGGAGATCTTAATATTCAGTTAGGTCTTAATGAAGCTTAGGTTACTTTGGGACACTTTTGAAGCTAGTAAACTGGGATTGACTGGTTTAAAGCAGGAACTGAGCCACACACAGTGCTCAGGGTCTTTGAGGACAATGGACAGGAGGGGGCAGATTCTGTCTGATAATGGCTGAGCAGCTGCTAATTAAGCCACAAGCAGTGATGTCTGTCGCTTAAGGTCTTGATGATAATGGACAGGACGAGCAGGTCTTGCTTAATAATGGCTGAGCAGCTGCTGGCTGCGCTGGCTATCAAAAGGACCAAGATCACAAATCTGTTGGATGTTTTTATATTAATCCGCCATACTTCATTATCATTTTATAAGCAAGCACAAACAACGTTAATTAGCTAATACTTTTCTTTAACATACTTTGTTTCATTTGAAACATTCAAGCATCAGAATGGCTCATGGTCTTTAAAGGACAACTGGTTCCAATTAATTGTACTTATTATTTTTTATTTGAAGCTCATATTGTTACAGAAAGCTCAACGGGGTAGTTCAAAGCTGTCTCCTTGTTAGTATCTGAGACAGATATCTTTGGAAGTTTTTTTTTTTTTTTTCTTTCTTGAAGCAAAGTATTCCAGGACCATGTTGAATCCTCCTATCAGATTATGAAAACATTTTTTTTTTTTCTCCAAGGACCTCAGGAACTTTTTAGTGGAGAAGGGCATTAGAAAACAAAATCTGCTCTTAATTCCCTATGCTTCTTCATGCATTCTGGAGTATAAAGAAGAGTGACACTGGGTTTGTTAGACATTATTGTGCTAGGGACAAAATTTACCATTTATTTCTCTGCCTTTGCTAGTTTTATTATTGTCTTGCTTTAATATTGCTCCCTTGAAAGGCAGCACAGTACAGTGGTTATAAGCAGATACTCTAGAATCAGAATGCTTGTGTTTACGTCTTGGCTTTACAGCTGATGAGCAATGTGACTCTGGGCAATTTTCTTAACATCACTATTTTCTATATGTTTAATCCAAGGGTGGTGCAAACTGTTAATGCACTCGGTTGCTAACCAAAAGTCACCTTGGAAGAAAGGTCTGGTGATCTACTTCCAAAAAAATCAGTCATTGAAAATTGTATGGTGCACAGTTCTACTCTGACACACACGGGGTCGTCATGAATCAGAATCAACTTGATAGCCCTAAACGCGAAAGACAAAACAAAACAAAAAAACTACTTTTTTCTTTGTGCCTGAATTTCCTCAGGTGTAAAGTGGGAATAATAATTGTACCTATCTCATATGGTTGTTTTAGGAGTTAAATGCATTAATATTTGGGAATTGCTTAAAAAAGTGCTTGGCACATAGCAAACACTCAAATAATACTAGCAATTATTATCAAAAGGAAAGCTTATTAATCCAATTTTCTTTTCCACCAAATTTTGCATACCATGCTATATGTTATCATATCAAACATATCTCTAAATTAATGCACTGTTACAAAGTATAAAAGTCTTTTTCTCTTTTTTGCCCTTTAGGTCACACTCCAAATAGCGTACTTCCAGATGATTCCTCTTGCTATCTTTACCTGAACAGCCACTATTGAAAAGGAAAGAAATCCCAGCCATTCTCCAAAGTAACTAGGACACAGTGTATCAGACAGAGTACCCGCATGTCTCTGAAGTTTTGTCTATAACTGCTTTTAAAGCTTTACATTTGTAGGAGGAGTCATTGTTTATCTTTATCATGGGCAGCTTTAGAGTCGAGACTAAATTATTTGAACACCTTTAGATAAATATAGATACTCTTCCTCTGAAGCCTGGCCCACTCTACTTCATCTATCAAATCACTCTAATCCTGCTCAAGGAAAGCGATTGGCTTGATGCAGACAGACATTCTAATAAACGTGGAGCTTGCTAAGAGTCCACTGGATCCATTCACAGAATAAGGTTTTAAATACAATTTTACTTTGAGATTTTGTTGTTGTTGTTTAAAAAGTTTAGATATTTTTACTGTGAATATATTTTACATCTGAAATATTAAAGCCTGCAGAAACAGTATTTTCCAAGTGTTAATTTTTCAAAGTAAAATAAAAAATTCTTAGTTCTTTGCCATATGGTTGTTAGATGTTCAGACATTGTTCTTTCTTTTAAAAGGAAGTCATTATTGATTTATTTACTGAGGCATCACAGGAGGTATACCTGCTGCCAAGAACTCAGGTTTCAGTTGTTACACTATGATGATGGAGGTAAGCCAGTCCCCAGGAATCCAGTTTTCTCTTCTCTTTCCTCTCTCCAGCCTTCTTTCTCTCCTTTGTCCTCTCTCTCCTCTATGTCTCTCTCCCTTCCTAGTCTATTCCTCTCACTCTCTTCTTTGATTTTCTTTCTTGTACTTTCATTTTCCTATTGAATTCGACACTATGATGAATGAACATTATGCATACTCTAATGTTTTACAAGTGAAACAAGCAGATTCATCTTTCTTACTGCCTGGTGTCTTAGTTTCTTAGTGTTGCTATAACAGAAATACCCCAAGAGGGTGACTTTAACAAACAGAAATTTATTTTCTCACAGTTTAGGAGGCTAGAAGTCCGAATTCAGTGTGCCAACTCTAAGGGAAAGCTTTCTTGCTCTGTTGGCTCTGGGGAAATGTCCTTGTCCCTTCAGCTTCTGTTCCTCAGTTCCTTGGAGATCTTCGTGTGATGTGGTATCTATCTTCCCCCATCTCTGCTTCTTTTCTTCTGTGCCTAATCTGCTCCTTTTATATCTCAAAAGTAATTGGCTTAATACACAGCCTAAACTAATATGTCCTCATTAATGTAACAATGAAAACCCTATTCCCAAATGAGGTTACATCCACAGGTATTATAATTGTTGTTAGGTACAACTGAGTTGATATTGACTCATAACGACCACTTACCTATGTGACCTCGTGGTAAAGTAGAACTGACCCATAGGGTTTTTTTGGCCGACCTCAATCTTTATGGAAGCACATCACCAGGTCTTTCTCCTGTGTAGCTGCTGGGTAGGTTTGAACTGCCAACCTTTCAGTTAGTAGCCAAGTGATTAACAGTTTGCTCCAGCACAGCTCCTTACCCACAGGTATAGGTGTTACAATTTATAACATATATTTTTGGGTGAGATAATTATATACATAACACTGGCAATATTGCTTTGATTATTTCCCAGGCAAAATTAAAGCACACATGCCCCATATGTGGGTACATCTTCCAAGGCAAAGCGAGGATACAGCTAGAACTGAGGGATTGCAGGTTCAAGGGGTCTCCAACTTCATAAGCAGCAGGACTGTGAGTACACAAACACTGGAATAAAGCATGATAGCTTGAGAATGAAGTAAGTAGACATACTAGCAATCCCAAATGAAAACTTTTAATAATATTTTAATATATCAATCACTTGTTTAAAATATCATCAATTACCAAACATCTTTAAATGTTCCTTTTTATTGAAATTTTAAGGGTTAAATCAGCCATTTTATTATTATTATTTTCTGTTAATTTTCTCTGTTTTCTTTATTCTGTCTCTGCATGGGTTACGTATTTCTTAGAATTTCATTTTGACTTCTTTATAGTTTTTGTTTTTTTTTAATATATTTCTTTGTATCGATATTTTAGTGGTTTCTCTAAAACAAACAAACAAAAAAAAACAAACCCACTGCCATCGAGTTGATTCTAGGTTGAGTTCGCCATATGGCATCTCCATAGGGAAGACTAGAACTGCCCCATAGGGTTTCCAAGGAACGGCTGGTGGATTAGAATTGCCAACCTTTTGGTTAGCAGTCAGGCTCTTAACCATTGCACCAAGAAGGCTCCTTATTTAAATATTATATTATACATATTACAGTCTACTGTTGTTGACATTTTAGCAGTTTGAGTAAAGTATAAAAATCTTAGCTCCTTTTAGTGCTTGTATCCTCTACCATTTATAATCTAATTTTCTTAAATACCTCCTCTATGCACACTGAGAATCACACTAGACAATGTTATAAATTGCTTCAACCATCAAAAATAATTTAGAAGACTCAAGAAAAGAAGGGAAATTGATTATATTTACTTATATTTTTACTCTTTCTGGTATTTTGTTTTTTGTTGGTTTGTTTCATTTTGTTTTAGTTTTTATTGCCTGATGTTCCAAGTTTCCTTCTTTTATCATTTACTTTCTGTTTAGAGAATTGTCTTTAGTTAATCTTTTAGGACAGATCTGTTGGTGACAAATTCTCTCAGCTTTTCTTCATCTGATAATGTTTTAATTTCCCCTTGGTTCCTGAAAGACATTTTTACTGGACATAGAATTCTTGGTTGACAGTTCTTTTCTTTCAGCATTTGAAAAATGTACACCACTTCCTCCTTGCACTCATGGTTTCTCATGAGAAACAATATTCGAATAAGGTTTTGTTTTTCTTACTGCTTTCAAGATGTTTTATTTGTCTTTAATTTTCAAAAGTTTGACTATTTCCTGGCAGAGGTTTCTTTGGGTCTATCCTGTTTGGGATTTGCTCATCTGTAGATTTATGCCTTCTTCAAAATTTAAGACCTTCAGCCATCAATTCTTGAATATTTTTCAGCCTCATTCTCTTTCTCCTCTGCTTCTGGGATTCTGACAAAAAGATTAGATCTTTTGTAACTGGGTCCTAGGTTGGTTTTTGTTGTTGTTTGTTGGTTTTTTAAGCCTATTTTCTCACTGTTTTTTAGTGTGGTAATTTATATTGTGTTACCTTCGAGTTCACTAATCCTTTCCTCTGCACTCTCCACTCTTGTGTTGAGCACATTTAGTGAGGTTTTGTTCCAGCTAGTGTATTTTCAGTTCTAAAATTTCCACTTCGTTCTTCTTTATATCTTCTATTTATTTGTTGAGACTTTTTATTTGTTTGCTGAGACTTTATGCTTTTCCTTTGTTGCAAGCATGTTTGTAACTGCTCATTGAAATATTTTATGATGGCTTCTATAAAATTTTTGTCAGATAGTTCCAACATGTGTGTCATCTTAGTGTTGGTATCTGCTGATTGTCAGTTCTCATTCAAGTTGAGATTTCCCTGATTAATGTTATAATGAGTGTTTTTTTAATTGTATTCTGGGTATTTTGAGTATTATCTTATGAGACCCTGGTTCTTATTTAAATCTCTCATTTTAACAAGCATTCACTGTCCCCCGCACTAGTGGAGGAAGAAGGTTTCTGTCTCATTACTTCCAGATACAAGTGGGAATCCAGGTTTCCTATTTGGTCTCCACTGGGGATGGGAAACTCTTTACTTCTGGGCAGGAGAGGAAGTTCAGATTACCCACTAAGCCTCTACTGACACAACCCTAACTGGGAAGGGTAAGGGCACCTCCCTCCATATGGTCTCTACTGACACTGTAGTGTAGAGGGGAGAGACACCCTTCTACCCACCAGATATGGAAGAAAGGCCCAGTGCCCAGCTAAGAAATAACTGATACCACCCCTGAAGGGAGAAAGGGATGGTAGCTCATCTAGGCTTGTTATTGTTGAAGGTGGGGACAGGGTCATATTTTTTTCCGTAGTATTTAGTTGGAAAAGGGCAGTTGTTGTCTATAAGTTTTCTATCTTGCTTTGGCTAGGGAACGTAGGCTTTTCTTGGGGCTTTTTTTTGTTTTGTTTTGTTTTGTCTGCAAACTTTGAGGTTACTGGATTGGAATATAAGAACTGTTAACCCAAACCTCTGTAGGAATCAGCTGCATCAGTCAGAGGACATTGGTTTTGTACCATTTCTTTTGCCTTTAGTTTTATAGATTCCACTCATTTCCAAAGTTTCCTAGGTCAACTCTTTCACTGAGGTTGTTTCATATATTTTTCAAAGAGTTAAATTTTTTTGTCACATTGTTTTCCATCCTGGGATACACCAACTTCTAATGATTTTTTGTGTTTTAAATTTACATACAAAAGTTTACTTTTTGTGCTGTAAGTTTCTATGGGTTTTGAAAATGCATGGCGTCGTGTATCCACAATTACAGTATCACACAGAACACTTTCACTGCCCTAAACACCCCATGTGCTTCACTTATTCAACCTCCCTTGAACCCTCAAAAACCACTGATGTCTGTAGTTTTGCCTAGGAAACTCTATGAGGAAGATTTAGTCTGTCATACAGGTTGCTCTGAGTCTGAATCAACTCAACAGCACACAAGAACATACTTTTGCCTTTTACAGAATGTAATAGATTGGAATTGCACCATGTGTAGCCATTTCCAGCTGCTTCTTTACTTAGTATTCTGCATTCACGATTCATCTATGTCTTTTAGTGACATGATAGCTCATTTATTTTTATTGTTGAATAATATTCCATCGCACGGATGTACCGCAGTTAGCATATTCATTCACCTATTAAAGGACATCATGTTTCAGATTTTTGGCAATTATGAACAAAGCTGCTATAAACATCTGTGTTCACATTTTTGTGCCAACATAAGTCATTAAATCAGTTGGATAAATTCTTAGGAGCACAATTGCTGGATCATATGGCAAGATTATGTTTATCTTTATAAGAAAATGCCAAACTTGTCTTCCAAAGTGACTCACCAGCAATGAATTCTCATCAGCAATTAATGAGTGTTCCTTTTGCTCCACATTCCCCCTTGCAATTGGTTTTGTCAGTATTTTGGACTTTAGCAATTATAGTAGGTATGTAGTTGTATCTCGTTATTTTAATATTCAATTCCCTAACAATGAATAATATTGAGTATTTTTCATTAGCTTATTTGTCACTCATATACCTTCTGTGATGAGGAGTTTGTTCAGATATTTTGCCATTTTTTTTTAAATTGGTTTATTTTCTTATTGTTCACTTTCAAGAATTCTTTTATATTTTGAACGTAAGTCATTTATCCGGCATGTGTTTAGTAAATATTTGCTCCCATTCTGTGCCTTGTCTTTTCATTCTCTTAACAATTTATTTTGCACAGCAGAAGTTTTAAATTATAATAAAGTGTTTTTTTTTTTTCTTCATGTATCTTGCTTTTGGTGTTATGTCTAAAAACACATAACCAAACACAAGGTCATCAAGATTTTCTCCTATGTTTTCTTCTAGACGTTTAATAACCTTGTATTTACATTTTGGTCTATGACGTATTTTGAGTTAATTTTTATGAAATATGTAAGGTCTATATCTAGATTCCTCGTTTTCATAAATATGTCAATTATTTCAGCGCCGTTTGTTGAAAAACCATCCTTTCTGCATTGGATTGCTTTCAATCCTTTGTCAAAGATTAATTTGATTATATTTGTGAGGTTCTATTTCTGGACTCTCTAGTCTGTTACATTGATCTATCTGTCCATTATTTCTGCAATACCATGCTATCTAGATTAACTAGCTTTGTAATGAATCATGAAAACAGGTACTGTAAGTACTCCAACTTTGATTTTCTTCAGTATCATATTGGCTATTCTAGGTTTTTTTGCCTTTTTAAGTAAACTTTAAAATCAGTTTTTTGACATTTGCAAAACAGCTTGTTAGGATTCTGACTGGGATTATGTTGAAACTACAGATCAAGTTAGGAAAAATTGATGTCTTAGCAATACTGAATATTCTAATGCATGAACGTGGAATATCTCTCCATTTACTTAGATTTTCTTTGATACTTTTCAGTAGAGTTTTGTAGTTTTCTCCATATTAATCTGTACATATTTAGTTAAATTTATACCTAAGCATTTCATTTTTAATGATATTGTAAATGGTATTTTTTTCTTTCAAATTTCAATTGTTCATAGCTGTTATATATGAAAGCGTTTGACTTTTGTATGTTAATTTTGTATCAGATGACATTGCTATATTTGCTTATTAGTGCCAGTAGTTTGTTCATTTGTTTTAATCTTTTTTTTTTTATGATTTTCTACATGGATAACTGTGTCATCTGCAAATAAAGACAGTTTTATTTCTTCTTTTCCACTCTGTATGATTTTTATTTATTTTTCTTCTCTTATTGTAATGACTAGGACTTTCAGTATGAGGTTTCATAGAAGTGGTGAGGGAGTTCATTCTTGCCTTGTTCCTGAACATAATTGGGACAGTATCCAGTTTCTTATGATTAACCCATTGTCTTAGTTTGGGTTCTCTAGAGAAGGAAAACCAGTAATCGCATAAATATATACAGAGAGAGAGAGAGGGAGAGGTTTATATCAAGGAAATGGCTCACGTGGTTGTAGAGGCTGTAATGTCCCAAGTCTATAGGTCAGGAAAGAGGCGTCTCCTGATTCACATAGCCACAGGGGCTGGCAAACCCAAGATCAGCCGGCTGGAGAGCAGAGCTGTTGCTCATAGACTGTGAAGATCAATGAATCCCAAGATCAGCAGGCAAGACCGCAGGTAATCTGCTAGCCCAAGTCCCAAGAAATGGAGGTCAGAGGAAGAGGAGTCAGATGCAGGATCCAGAATGAGCAAAAGCCCAGGAGACCCTGCCTGAACGTCCACCCACACTTGATGCAGGACACATGTAGAAGGAAACTCCCCTTTAACTGATTGGCTACTCATGACAGATCCCATCATGGGGCTGATCAAGGATCAAATCTCGACAGGGAAGAGATCACAACATTATATGACCACCAAAACACTGAGAATCATGGCCCAGTCAAGCTGACACACAATCTTAACCATCACACCCATTAACTATCATATTATTTATAGTTGGTTTTTTTTTTCCCCAGGCGTTCTTTATCAAGTCAAGGAAGTATCTCTGTATTTCTACTATGCTGAGGGTATTAACATAAATGGATGTTGAAATTGTCCAAATGCTCCTTCTGCATCAAAAAGATATGATCATATGATTTTTCTTCTTTAGACTGTTGATTTGCTGGGTTATCTTCAATGGTTTTTGAGTGCTGAACAAGTCTTGTATACCTGGAATAAATCCTAATTGTTCGTGGTGTATAAAAAATTTTATACATTGCTGGATTTAATAGTCTAATATTTTGGTGAGAATTTTACATTACTTTTAAATTCTGTAGTTTCCTTTCTTTAATATCTTTGTCTGGTTTTAGTATTAGTATAATCCTTGACTCATTTAATAGGTTTGGAAGTATTCCTTCTACTTCTATTTTCTGAAAGGAATTATGTAGAATTGGTTTCATTTCTTACATATTTGGTTGACTCTACCAATGAGATCATCAGGGCCTGGTAATTTCATTATTTGGAAGATTATTGATTACTAGTTAAACTTCTTTAGTAGATATAGGCCTATTCAGATGATCTATTTCTTCTTTCGTGAATTTTGGTAGTTTGTTTCTTTCAAGGATTGTTCCATTTCATCTAAGTTATCTAATTTGTGGACATAAGATATTCATGCTATTCTTTTATTTTCCTTCTAATGATCATGGTATCAGGCGTGAAGATTCCTCTTGTCTTTTCTCTTTTTGTCTTGGTTAGCCTGGTTGGTAGTTTATCAATTTTATTAATCTGTTAAAAGTTTTCACAGATTTTTTACTATTGTTTTCCTCACTGATTCTACTGATTTCTGCCTTAAGTTTTATTATTTATTTTCTCCAGCTTGCTTCACACTTAAATTGCTCTTTGTTCACTAGTTTCCTAAGGTAGAAGCTCCGATTATTAATTTCAAATCTTTCTTCTTTACTTATATTTTCATTTAATGCTATAAATATCCCTCTAAGCACTGCTTTCACTGCATGTCGCAAATTTTGATAAGATATATTTTCATTTTCATTTAGTTCTAGTATTTCTAATTTCTCTTGATACTACTACTTTTACTCACAGGTTATTTAGAAATGTGTTGTTTAATCTTCAGATATTTTTGGATTTTCTGGCTTTTTTTTTTTTTGTGATTGGTTTCCGGTTCAATAATATTGTGGTCTGAAAACATACTTTCTATGGTTTTTCTTCTTTTAAATACAGAAGGTGTGTTTTATGGCCTAGAATGTGGTGTATTTTTGTGAATGTCCATGTGAGCTAGAGAATAAAGTGCATTCTGCTGTTGTTGGATGGAGTGTAGTATAAATGCTAATCATGTCAAGTTGGTTTTTAGCGGTGTTCAGACCAACTTTATTCTTACATATTTTCTTCCTGCTTGATCTAGCAGCTAATTAAAGAGAGGTGTTGAATTCTCCAACAGTCATAGTGGATTTGTCTATTTTCTTTTCAGTTTTATAAGTTTTTGCTTGTATATTTTGACTCTCACTTGTTAGGTGCATGTCATGGATTGAATTGTGTCCCTCAAAAACACGTGAATCAATTTTGCTAGGCCATGACTCCCAGTATTGTGTGATTGTCCATCATTTTGTCATCTGATGTGATTTTCCTATGTGTTGTAAATCCTACCTCTCTGATGTTGATGAGGTGGGATAGGCAGCAGTTATGTTAATGAGGCAAGACTCAAATCTACAACATTAGATTGTGTCTTGAGCCAATTTCTTTTGAGATATAAAAGAGAAAAGCGAGCAGAGAGACAGGGGGACCTCATACCACCAAGAAAGCAGTGCCAGGAGCAGAGCGCATCCTTTTGACCTGGGCTTCCTGCACAAAGAAGCACCTATTCCAGGGGAAGATTGATAACAAGGACCTTCCTCCACAGCCTACAGATAAAGGCTTCCTCTGGAGCTAATGCACTGAATCTAGATTTCTAACCTACTAGACTGTGAGAGAATAAACTGTTTATTAAAGCCATCCACTTGTGGTATTTCTGTTATAGCAGCACTGGATGACTAAGACAGTGCATATACATTTAGGGTTGTTATGTCTTTCTGGAGTATTGACAAGTTTATCATTACGTAATGATGATAAATGTGTCAATACTTTATCCCTGATAATTTTCTTTATTCTTAAGGCTGTTTTTCAAAACCAGCTTTCTTTTGATTAGCATTAACATGGTACTTTTTCCTCCTTTCTTCTAATTTTAACCTATCTGAGTTTTATATTTCAAGTGGATTTCTTGTACAAAACAGAGTTGAGTGTAATTTTTTATCCACTCTGACAATCTTTTAATTGGTATATTTATAACATTCACATTTAAAGTGATTATTGCTATTGTTGGATTTATACCTTTAAGCCAGGATGGCAAGATTACGTCTCACATATTTTGGGCATGTTATCAGGAGGGACGAGCCCCTGGAGAAGGACATCATGCTTGGTAAAGTAGAGGGTCATCGAAAAAGAGGAAGACCCTCAATGAGATGGATTGACATAGCAGCTGCAACAACGGGCTCAAGCATAACAACAATTGTGAGGATACCACAGGACCAGGCAGTGTTTCATTCTGTTGTACATAGGGTCGCTATGAGTCAGAACTTACTTGATGGCACCTAACAACAACAAGAACAACATACCTTTAATATATGTTATGTTTTCCATTTGCTGAATTTTTGTTTCTTTTTTCCTTCATTTTATGCTGTCTCTGGTTTTCATTGACAATTTAAGTGATTTTATTTCATTTCTTCTCTTACTATATAAATTATACTTTTTAAAAAGTTTTTGCTAGTAATTTCCCTAGAATATCCAATACATATTTTTGACTAATAAAAATTCACGTTCAAATAATGCTATACAGCTTCACATGTACTATGGATGCCTTAGAACAGTGTGTTAATTTCTCCTTCCATACCTTAGGATATTGGTGCCTTCCTTCACTTATCCATATGCTATAATCACCCAATACAGCATCATCATTAATATTATTGTTATTATTACTATAAAAATTTTTTAGATCAATAAAGAATAAGAAAAAATTTTTTTTAGTTATTTTACCATTATTCATTCCTTCTCTGGCTTACTTTTTTCTCTATTCAGATCTGAGTTTTGATCTATATTTTGTTCCTTCTTCCTAAGGACTTCTTTTAACATTTCTTACTAGGAATTTTTACGTCAATAAATTTCATCATTTTTGTTCACCTGAAAAGTCCTGATTTCTCTGTCAATTTTGAAGAATAATTTTGCTGGACACAGAATTCTACTTTCGTGATTGTTTTCTAACAGCTTAAATATTTCAGTTCATTTAATTTTGCCTCATTGTTTCTGATTAGACTCCACTCTAATATATTTCCCTTTTCCTTTATAGGTAAGGAGTCTTTTTCTCTCCTTTGGCTTCTTTCTACATTTTGTCATGTTTTTGTAGTTTCTTTTTGCAGTTTGAATATGATATGTCTAGGTGTAGTTTTTGTTGTTTTGTATTAATACTCTTTATTGTTTCCTGAGCTTCCAGTATTTGTATTTTGGTGTCTGTAATTAACTTTGAAATATCGTTGGCCATTATTACTTCAAATATTTCTAATGCTCTTCTCTCTGTTACTTCTGCTTCAGATGCTCCAACTATGCCTATGTTACACATTTTGAAATAAATTGCCCCATTAAATGTTCTGTTTTTTTTTTTTTTTTCCATTGAGTCTTCATCTTTGCATTTTAATTTCTTCTTGTTGTTGTTAGGTGGTGTCAAGTCCGTTTCGACTCATAGCAACCCCGTGCAAAACAGAATGAAAAACTGCCCAATCCTGCACCATTTTCAAAATCATTGCTATGTTTGAGAACATTGTTGTAGCCATTGTGCAGCTACTGGGTCAATCTATCTCGATGTAGGTCTTCCGCTTTTTCACTGACCCTCTAATGACCAAGCATTTATGTCCTTCTCCAGGCACTGGTCCCTCCTCATAACACATCCAAAGAAAGTGAGAGGAAGTTTCACTATCCTCACTTCAAAGGAGCATTCTGGCTGTACTTCTTCTAAGACAGATTTGTTTGTTCTTTTGGCAGTCCATAGTATATTCAACATTCTTTGACAACACCATAATTCAAAGGCATTAACTCTTCCATCTTCCTTATTCATTGTCCAGCTTTCGCATGCATATGAGGCAATTGAAATACCATGGCTTAGGTCATGTGCACCTTAGTCCTCAAGGTGACATCTTTGCTTTTTAACACTATAAAAAGGTCTTTTCCAGCAGATTTGCCCAATGCAATGTGTCATTTGATTTCCTGACTGCTGCTTACATGGGTGTTGATTTTGGATCCAAGTAAAATGAAATCCTTGACAACGTCAGTTGTTTCTCCACTTATAATAATGCTGCTTATTGGTCCAGATGTGAGGATTTTTGTTTTCTTTATGTTGAAGTTTAATCCATACTGAAGGCTTTGATCATCAAGTGCTTCAAGTTTTCTTCACTTTCAACAAGCATGTTGCAGGTTGTTAATGAGTCTTCCTTCAATCCTGATGCCATGTTCTTCTTTATAGACTCCAGCTTCTTGGATTATTTGCTCAGCATACAGATTGAATAAGAACAGTGAAAGAATACAGCTCTGATGCAAAACTTTCCTCATTTTAAACCATACAGCATCCCCTTGTTCTGTTCAAACAACTGCCTCTTGGTGTCTATACAGGTTCCTCATGAGCATAATTAAGTGTTCCAGAATTCTCATTCTTCACAATGTTTTCCACAATTTGTTATGATCCACACAGTCAAATGCCTTTGTATAGTCAATAAAACACAAGTAAACATCTTTCTGGTATTTTGTGCTTTCAGCCAAGATCCATCTGACATTAGCAATAATATCCTTCTTTCCACATCCTCTCCTGAATCCAACTTGAATTTCTGGCAGTGCCCTGTTGATGTACTGCTGCAAGCACTTTTGAGTTATCTTCAGCAATATTTTATTTGCATGTGATATTAATGATATTGTTCGATGAATGATATTGTTCAATAATTTCTGCATTCCATTGGCTCACCTTTCTTTGGAATGGCACATACATGGATCTCGTCTAGTCGGTTGGCCAGGAAGCTGTCTTCCAAATCTCTTGACATAGTCAAGTGAGCACTTCCAGCATTGCAGCCGTTTGTTGAAACATTTTAATTGGTATTCCATCAGTTCCTGGAGCCTTGTTTGTCACCAGTGCCTTCAGTGCAGCTTGGACTTCTTCCTTCGTTACCATCAGTTCTTGATCATATGCTGCCTTCTGAAATAGTTGAAGGTAGACCAATTATTTTTGGTACAGTGACTCTGTATATACTTTCCACCTTTTTTTCTTTTTTTTTTTACTGTATCTTTGATGAAAGTTTACAGAGCAAACTAGCTTCTCATTACACAATTAATACATACGATGTTTTGTGACATTGGTTGCCAACCCCATGACATGTTGACACTCTCCCCTTTTCAACCTTGGATTCCCCATTACCAGCTTTCCTGTCCCCTCCTGCTTTCTCATCCTTGTCCCTGAGTTAGTGTGCCCATTTAGTCTCATTTTGTTTTATAAGCCTGTCTAATCTTTGGCTGAAGGGTGAACCTCAGGAGTGACTTCATTACTGAAATATAAGGGTGTCTGGGGTCCATACTCTCGGGGTTTCTCTATTCCCTATCAGACAGGTAAGTCTTTTTTTTTTTTCTTTTTTTGTGAGTTTGAATTTTGTTCTACATTTTTCTGCAGCTCTGTCTGGGACCCTCTATTGTGATCCCTGTCAAAGCAGTCAGTGGTGGTAACTGGGCACCATCTAGTTGTGCTGGACTCAGTCTAGTGGAGGGTATGGTAGTTGTGGTCCTTTAGTCCTTTGAACTAATCTTTTCCTTGTGTCTTTCGTTTTCTTCATTCTCCCTTGCTCCAGATGGGGTGAGACCAGTGGAGCATCTTAGATGGCTGTTCACAAGCTTTTAAGACCCTAGACACTACTCACCAAAGTAGAATGTAGAACATTTTGTTTATAAACTATTGAGCTAGATGTTCCCCAAGACATTGATGTTGCCCAAGACCATGGTCCCCATAGCCCTCAGCCCAGTAATTCATTCCCTCAGGGAGTTTTGATGTGTCCACAGGCTTTCATGACCTTGCCTTGGACAAGTTGTGCTGGCTTCCCCAGTATTGTGTACTGTCTTACCCTTCACCAAATTTACCACTTAGCTATTGTCTATTTAGTGTTTTTCCCTCTCATTCCTCCTCTCTCTTGTAACCATCAAAGATTGTTTTCTGTGTGTGCATAAACCTTTTCATGAGTTTTTATAGTAGTGGTCTCATACAATATTTGTCCCTTTGTGATTGACTTATTTCACTCAGCATAATGCCCTCCAGTTTCATCCATGTTATGAGATGCTTCACAGATTCATCATTGTTCTTTATCGTTGCATAGTACTCCATTGTGTGTATGTACCATAGTTTGCTTATCCATTCATCTGTTGAGGGGCACCTAGGCTGTTTCCATCTTTTTGCTATTGTGAACAATGCTACAGTGAACACGGGTGTGCATATTTGACAGCTCTTATTTCTCTAGGATATATTCTTAGCAGTGGGATTGCTGGATCCTATGGTATTTGTATTTCTAGCTTTTTAAGAAAGTGCCGTATCATTTTCCAAAATGGTTGTACCACTTTGTATTCCCACCAGCAGTGCATAAGAGTTCCAAGCTCCCCGCAGCGTCTCCAACGTTTGTTGTTTTCTGGTTTTTTTTTTTTTTTTTTCATGCCAGTAATGTAGGGGTGCGATGTATCTTACTGTAGTTTTGACTTGCATTCCCCTAATGACTAGTGATAGCGAGCATTTCCTCATATATCTGTTAGCCGCTTGAATGTCTTCTTTGGTAAAGGTGTCTGTTCATATCCCTTGCCCATTTTTTAATTGGATTATTTGCCTTTTTGTTGTAGAGGTATTGGATTTTCCTGTAGATTTTAGAAATTTGGCCCTTGTCAGATTTGTCATAGCCAAACATTTTTTACCAGTCAGTAGGTTCTCTTTTTAGTCTTTTGCTGAAGTCTTTTGATGAGCGTTTAAGTGTTTAATTTTGAGAAGATCCCAGTTATCTAGCTTATCTTCTGGTATTTGTGTATTGTTAGTTATGGTTCATATCCTTTTAATGCTGTGTATTAGGGCCTCTAGAGTTGACCCTATTTTTTCTTCTGTGATCTTTATAGTTTTTGGTTTTATATTTAGAATCTTTGATCCATTTTAATTAGTTTTTGTATACGGTTTGAGGTGTGGGTCCTGTTTCTTTTTTTTTTGCAGATGGACATCCAGTTTTGCCAGCACCATTTGTTAAAAAGACTGTCTTTTCCCTATTTGATGGACTTTGGGCCTTTGTTGAAGATCAGGTGACTGTAGGTGGATGGATTTACATTTAGGTTCTCAGTTCTGTTCAGTTGGTCAGTGTGTCTGTCATTGTACCAGTAACAGGCTGTTTTGACTACCATAGCTGTTTAGTAGGTTGTAAAGTTAGGTGGTATCAGTCCTCCTACTTTATTCTTCTTCTTCAATAGTGCTTTACTTATCCGGGGCCTCTTTCCTTTCCATAAAAATTTAATGATTAGTTTTTTCCATCTCTTTAAAGAATGCTGTTGATATTGGGATTGGGATTGCGTTGTATTTGTAGATTGCTTCCGGTAGAATTTACATTTTCACAATGTTAAGTCTACCTATCCATGAGTACGGTATGTTTTTCCATTTATGTAGGTCTCTTTTGGTTTCTTGCCAGAGTGTTCTGTAGTTTTCTTTGTATAGGTCTTTTACATCCCTGAATAGATTTATTCCTAAGTATTTTATTATTATGGAGGATATTATATATGATATTGTTTTCCTGATATCCTTTTGTTGTTCTCTTTATTGGGTATATCTTATCCAGTGAAGGTATATCTCAGATATACCTTCAAAACAGTATATCTGAAGATACAGCTTTCTTTTTTTTTACCCTCATCTTAGATAACAGAGAATGGAAGTGGGCAAATGTTCTTCTTACAGTTAGGATATGACTCTTTCAAAGTGTTTTTTACTGGAGAATAAGCCTTTTGTATGGAATATGTACAATGATTACTCTTTTTCTTCCACTGCCAGAGCCAGGAGGGCATCTTTCTTGGATGTTTTACCTTGAGAACCTGAAGTAGCTTTTCGAGGTTGAACCCACAAAAGTTTTGAGCTCACTGAGACTGTAGTCCAATTCTCATGCTAGTCCGCACTCAGCCTCCAGCAGTAACTGAAAATTACCATTTATGTGTTCTTAGTTTATGGCATCAGTGGCTTCTGCTCCATATAAGTAGATCTTGCCTGTGATTCTCTGGATTCACCTCTCTCTTCAAATTTTGAAGTGACGGGCCTACAAAACAAACAATAACACCAATGCTTTTTAGATTAATCAAGTATACGAGACCAAATGGGCAACACTTGCTCAAAAGCAAAGAGGAGAAAGCAGGAGGGGACAGGAAAACCGGACGATTGGAAATGGGGAGCCCGGAGTGAATAGGGAAAGACAGCTGACCCATTGCGGGGATTGCAACCAATGTAATGAAACAATTTGTGTATAAATTGTTGAATGAGACAACTAATTTTCTTTATAAACTTTCACCTAAAGCATAATAAAAAATAAAATTTGGGAGGAGGAGTAGCAGTTTGCTCTGCAGCGTCAATTTTCTGATGGCTTTAAGAAAAATCATTGATTTTCAGTTTGTTAAGCTATTTTGTTTTAAGGTTGGAAATAATGACTTCGAAGCTTCATATAGGAGCCCTGGTGGTGCAGTGGTTAAGGGCTTGGCTGCTAACTGAAAGGTTGGCTGTTCGAACTCACCAGCCACTCCATGGGAGAAAAATGTGGCAATCTGCTTCCATAAAGATTTACAGCCTTGGAAACCCTGTGGAACAGTTCTACGCTGTCCTATAGCATCGCTATGAGTCAGAATCAACTCAAGGGCAGTGGGTTTGATCTGGGAAGCTCCATGTATCAGAGATTAAACTGGAAGCTGAGCTGTTTGTTTTATACATTTGATAGACACAAAAGCAATTACCATGTTCAAGTCCACTGAGAAGCATTTTATTCAAGTACAATTGTTAATGAAATTTATTTGTAATCATTAATTACTTTCAGATAGTATGTTTAAAATGTTATGCTAGATATTACAGACTTAAAGAAAGCAAAATCTCTGTGCTGTTTTTTATGGAATTTTATAGTGTATTTTGGAAAATAAGGTTTATACACAAATAACTGCAATGAAATAAATTACTGTTTTATAGTTTGTGATGCATATATTTCCCTCCAAATCATCCCAAAATTTGATAAGAAACACTACAGGAATACTTTGAAATAGTAATTTGCTACTCTGAAGGTACAACATAACACTTTTAGGAAAAAAATTAACGCACCTAAGAAATACTCATAATTATCCTCATTATTCCAAAGAAATTTGAGTAGTTCAAGTTATACTTAGCAAGCTAATGAGAAAATAAAAATAAGCATGGTGAACAAACAAGTAGTGTAAAAGTTAGGTCTAATTGATTTTTTTAACTTTAATTGGAAAATAAACAACATTATTGAAGAATTACACAATTCATCAATCCCCTCTTTCTGTGTTATGTTTTCCAAAACAACTGAAATTATACGCTTTGACCCTTGTTACACACTTTTATATTTAGACATGGTAGAAATTCTCACTTAATATTTTAAAGTTTTAATTGGTACCTTGTATCAGCATGAATGACCTTTTATTGCTTCTTTCATGTTACCAAATCGTATAATAATCCTGGGCCACTTGAATGAAAGAAAGTTCTTCCAAGATTTATAAGCTCATGACCTACTATTGTTCTTTTCAAGCTACTGTGACCTTCTTGGCTCATCATTCATTTAATAAAATGAATTCTCTTTTATTGTGGTGTTAAGTCTTTGTGTTTAGAAAACCAGTGACCTTTTCTCTCATAATAATAGTGTCTTTACACTAAAAATGGTTGCTTTTTTTTTTTTTTGCATCTTTTCTAAGTTGTAGGAGAGTGAGTAACATCACTAGCTGGTGCCATCTTCCCCTTGAAACTTTGCTAAATTGTATAAATGCTCAAGATATGCTTGCATTTCGTTTTGTAGATTACATTAAATAAAAATGTCATTCACTATTCTGTCAAAGGGCATCATTCATAACTGCATACTTCATATCCCAGAAGAATTTACGGTGAGTCTCTTAAAAACTGTTGATACTTTTTAGATATGCAAAAGCTTATTATGTAAAGGCTTGTTATGCAGAGTTGCCATTTGGATGATTTTTATAGCATTATTTCTGAGTGTGTATGTTTGTTTATTTACCTTATTCTTCATATCTGATGACAACATTCCTGATGTTTTTAATCGCTTATGCCAGAATTTTTAGCAGCATCCTGTGCTTTAGATAGTAAAAGGGATGGTCCTTGACATTATTCTTTGCATCCCCCTCTGGCAATATTTCTTACAGGTCCTCCTTGCATAAAAAGGAAGTTATTTTGAAATATGTTCTTGTCGATTATAGACATTATGGTTTGCAATCTTCTAGCCCATTTTTTATTGATGTCTATCACACGGCTTTCTTAATTATGCATTAAACTGGCAGCAACCTTCTAAAATGTTTATGAATATAAAGAAGCAAGATAAATTCAATATATTATACTTCCACATAATATATTAGGGTTTCCTTAACTGAAATTTTTTGTAACTTTAGTCATACCTACATGGGCATTCGAAAAGGCATTAAACTTGACTCATGGAATGCATTTTACCAGTTTGTTCTAGTATAATTAATTTCCTAACATTTCTGTTTCTTTCAGATTCCCTAAGTCAATACACATTTGTAAGAAAATGAATGTCTAAGTCATAGTTATTCCTCAATTTGATTAAAACTTTGCAGTAGCCAATATACCAAGCAGATAATATATATATGGAAAAATGAGCAGTAACCCTAAATTTCCAATTTTCCTAGATTCATACTTTGTACATTCCATGTTCTGATTATTAATGCATGTTTGCAGTTGTTTCTTTTCATTTTGAGTTGTGCCACATCAGCAAATGAAGGTCCCGAAGGCTTTACTCCGTCCACGTCAGTAAGGTTGACTTTACTTAGAGGAGGCAGCTCTTTTCCAGTCATCTTCCAACCTGAGGGTCTTGTCTTTTGGCAAGTATCAGACAATGTTCTGCTGCTATTCATATGGTTTTCACTGGCTAATTTTTTCAGAAGTAGACCATTTTTTTGGTCTGTTGTACATAGGATAACTATGAGTTAAAACTGCCCCGATGGCACCTAACAACAACAACAACCCTAAATTTGCCTACTCAAGAAACAGAATGTGCTTCTACAAAGAGCAGTGACAATGACAACAAACTGTTACTGAAATCTTACACTGGGTCAGACACTGTTCTAATGTTTTCCATAGAGTAACTTCTCTAAACGACTCAGTGAAATTGATACTGCTGTCAATGCCTTTTATAGAAGAAAATGAGATTCAGAGAGTTTACTATAACTTGCACAATGTTTAAGATGTCATATGTTACAGAACAGAGTTGTAAAACCAGTTTTTCCGACTTGAGAATCAGAAAGTTTTACTCTCTGCCTAGTTGCTCATGAGTACTATGTGTCAAATATTGTACTAAGGAATTAATTTGTGTTACTTCACATAATTTTTTGTAATAAAGCCAACAGGAACATTATTTTTCCACTTCGAAGACAAGAAAACCAAAGTTCGGGAAGGTTGAATGAACTGGGCCAGGTACAAACCACTAGTGAATGGCACACTGAGAATTTTAACATGGTTTTATTTTATTCCATACTCTGTACTCTTAACCTCTGTGTTAACTGTCTTTATAAATATTGTACTCTATTCCTCAAAGACAACTTTACATCAGGAGACTTTTAGTCTTGCAAATAGAACAAAACCTACTTTCGGGAGTACAGTGACCAATTGCATCTTATTTTCTTTTTTTTTTAATATATTTTATTGTACTTCAGGTGAAGACTTACAGAACAAATAGTTTCTCATGAA
>NW_004444019.1:6092198-6098029 GCF_000243295.1 Trichechus manatus latirostris
GTAGCCCCTCAGGAAGAAGCAAAGATGGCGCATGGAGCCAGGCACTCGAATGAAAGGAGGGGGAGGCGGTGAGAGGCAAGGAAGAAATCAAAAGAAGTAGGGGGGAAAGAAAAAAAGCAACACCAGCAGCCAGCAAATGGCACTCAGACAGCCAGCCAGTGTTGGCTGGTGTTTCTGGACAAGAGACTGTGTCCGTGGGAAGCAGAGGAGGTCAAGTGTGAGTGAAGAAGGGTAGAGAGTTAGAAAGCATATATCACAAATTGCCAGCACTCTGCAGCACCTCAGGAAGAAGCAAAGATGGTGCACGGAGCCAGGCACTCGAGTGAAAGGAGGGGGAGGTGGCGAGAGGCAAGTGAGAAATCAAAAGAAGCATTAAAAAAAAAAAAAGCAACACTAGCAGCCAACAAACGGCACTCAAAGAGCCAGATAATGCGGGCTGGTGTTTCTAGACAAGAGACTGTGTCCGCGGGAAGCAGAGGGGGCCGAGTATGGGTGAAGAAAGGTAGAGAGTGGGAAAGCGTATATCACAAATTGCCGGCACTCTGCAGCCCCTCAGGAAGAAGCAATGATGGCGCATGGAGCGAGGCACTCGAGCAAAAGGAAGGGGAGATGGCCAGAGGCAAGGAAGAAATGAAAAGAAGTGGAGAAAAGCAACATCAACAGCCTACAAATGGCACCCAGAGAGCCGGCCGCTTGGATGTGTGGAATCCAAGCAGCCGGCACTTCCTGGTCAACAGACCGTGGCTGCAGGAAGCAGAGGAGGCCGAGCCAGGGTGAAGAGGGGTGTGGGGTGGGAAAGTGCACACCGCAAATTACTGGTTGTTTTGTCTCCCGCTGGACGTTCCATGAGGCTGCTTTCTCATACTCCCGTTTGCTAGTCTCCGATAGGAGTCCAAGATGGTGGATCCATGCTGCGTTAGCTGGTAGGGGACCTCTGCATGAATCTCTCCTTGCTCTCCATTCTCTGTCACTTTTCTCACTCCATTTGGTGCTTGGCTGAGTTCTTTATCTCTTCACTTGATGTTTTAGGGTTTCAGGATTGTTGTATTCTCTGTTCGGCTTAGTTTTTCGGATCTTTGCTGTGGAGGGACAGCGTGGTGCTTCTGCCTAGAGCGCCATTTTGCCGGAACTCTCTGCATCTTATTTTCATTTTTCTGCTGTCTAGTAAAGTCAAGAGTGTTTTAAAATTTATAATTAATTTGTTATTTCTTTTTGTTAATTGTTGTGTAGTGTGTCCATTTTATTTACCCTCAATAAGAAAATTGATATTGTTGATAATACGTGCATAAATAGTATGGTTATTATTTGAATTATTATTATTTGTAGTTGCAGTATTAGTATTTAATGTGATCATTGTCAAACAACATAAAGTAGAAAAAAGTCATATAAATAAATTTGAGCTAGTTCGGATGTTCAATGAAGTTGTTTTAAAAAATCAATATACTTTTGAAAGTTAAACTGCCCTTATTTTGTCCTATATCATAGTTTCTAGAAAAAGTGTTAGTGAGTACAGTAATGAGAGGAGTTCATGGATCTAAGCCTGATGGAGTGACACAAGCAGAGAATAGGCTTGTCATCTGAAAATGCAATATTTTGGAATGTTATTGATTATAATTTCCAGAGCAAGAACACTTTATACATCATTTATTATTACTAGCAGCAATTTTTATTACCTGTGTGTCAAATAAATAGAAAATTTCATCTAACTGAGAAGTTGTTGACATGAGTGTATGTAACAATTGCACTAGATTTTATTATAATTTACAGTGAAGATAGCTTCTGGATGTGAGAATTAGGGGAAGTCTTAAAGGAGAGTATTTGCTGACAATACCACTACAAAACGGAATTTATATTCCATATCTACTTCATGTAGCTGTTGATTATTTGAAACATATTCTTTAAAACACAGTCATGGGATCTTTCCATTGCTTTTAAACTAGCTTTATCTCAGCAGGCAAAATGTCTTCTAAGGAAATCAATGAGAGTAAACCTGTATACTGAAACTTTTACCACCATACTGGCTTCCCTGATGCCTGGTGTCATGGATTGAATTGTGTCCGCCAAAAAATGTTTGTGTCAGTTTGGCTGGGCCATGATTCTCGGCATTGTGTGATTTTCGTGTATGTTGTAAATCCTGCCTCTATGATGTTAAGGAGGGAGGATGGGCAGCAGTCATGTTAGTGAGGCAGGACTCAATCTACAAGATTGGATTGTGTCCTGAGGCAATCTCTTGAAATATAAAACAGAGAAGTGAGCAGAGAGACAGGGGGACTTCATACCACTGAGAAAGCAATGCCAGGAGCAGAGCCTGTCCTTTGGACCCAGGATCCCTGTGTGGAGAAGCTCCTAGTCCAGGGGAATACTTATGAGAAGGCCAACAGAGAGATAAAGCCTTCCCCTGGAGTTGACACCCTGAATTTGGACTTTTAGCCTACTTCACTGTAAGGAAATAAACTTCTCTTTGTTAAAACTATCCACTTGTGGTGTTTCTGTTATAGCAGCACTGGATAACTAAGACACCTGGGCACTGGCATAGTTCTGCATTTCAGAGGCCATATTGAGAATGCAAGTTTTAAAAACTGAGTACCAGTTGTCATGGAGTCAAGTCAATTCCAACTCATGGTAAGCCCATGTGTATCAGAGTAGGACTGTGCTCTATATGACCTTTTGGAAGTAGATTTTCAGGCCTTTCTTCTAAGGCACCTCTGGGTGGATTCAAACCACCAACCTTTCAGTTAGTAACCAAGCACTTAACTATTTGTGTCTTTAGAAGCTGAATGGTTTCTTGTAACATCTAAACAAGGTAGAAGTAGTTTTCTAAATTAAAAATGGAGGGTTACAGAACATAGAGTTGTGGTACTTTACCTCACACATCCACATGCCCAGTGAAAGTCTGTTAGTTTTGTCAGTGTTTACGAAATTGTGGTCCTCTTTTGTAGTGGATATTAAAAATACAGAATTCTAAGTGCAACCTCATATTTACAAAATCAGAACTCTGAGTTTGCAACCCCAGAATGTGTGTTTTCAACTGGACTAAACCAAAGTTAAGAAGTTTCCTGAATACAATCAAACACTTTGAGAGACAGAGGAGCAGGGGTGGGGTTCTGGGGACCATGCTTTTGGGGGGACATCTAGGTCAATTAGCATAACAATATTGATTAAGAAAATCTTCTGCATACTACTTTGTTAAGTGGCATCTGGGGTCTTAAAAGCTAGCAAGCGGCTATCTAAGATGCATCAATTGGTCCCAACCAACTGGAGTAAAGGAGAATGAAGAACACCGAAGTCACAAGGAAAGTATTAGCCCAGGAGACAGAAGGGCCCACATAAACCAGAGACTTCATCAGCCTGAGACCAGAAGAACTAGATGGTGCCCAGCTACCACCAATGACCGCCCTGACAGGGAACACAACAGAGAGTACCTGATGGAGCAGGAGAAAAGTGGGGTGCAGAACTCAAATTCTAGTAAATCTACCAGACTTAATGGTCTGACTGAGACTGGAGGAACACCAGAAAGCATGGTCCCTGGACTCTCTATCAACCCAGAACTAAAACCATTCCCGAGACCAACTATTCAGACAAAGATTAGACTGGACCATGGGATATAAAATGATACTCATGAAGAGTGTGCTTCTTAGCTTGAGTAAATATATGAGACTAAATGGGCAGCTTCTGTCTGGAGGTGAGATGAGAAGGCAGAGAGGGTTAGGAGCTGGTTTAACGGACATGGGAAATCAGAGGTGGAAAGGAGGAGTGTGCTGTCACAGTACAGGGAGAGCAATTAGGGTCACATAACAAAGTATGTATAAGTTTTTGTATGAGAGACTAACTTGAATTGTAAACTTTCACTTAAAGTACGACAATAAAATAAAAGTAAAAGAATGTGTGTTTTAATCAGCACCTTACATAATGCTTATGCTAGCTAAGATGTGACAACAGGGTCATAGTGGCTTTTGAACCAGATACACACGGATTAGAATAGACGTTTTGCCACATACTGGCTGGGACACCTTGAGCAAGTAAAAAACAAATGACCTCTCTAAACCCTAGTCTCCATTATAAAATTGCGGAACCAGTGATACTTACTCCATATTATCCTTTCGAAGATCAAGTGAGATAATGGTTAAGAAGCAAATAGTGGAGGGTATGGCATGTAAATAATAACGTTATTATTATTATCATTATCATCATCATCATCATCACTATTTGCATCTGTGGAAGAGCTGCAAGAATTTTGGTTCTCCATCCAAATTAAAGGCCTGAATTGTGTTTGTGGTGTGAAGTTGGTCTCTAGGAACCATACGAACGTTTACCATACACATTTTTTAATAATTTTAATTTTTTTCTAATTCTTTTTCATATCCCCTTACTTTCTTACAGTCCAACCTCTAAAATAAATCTCCAGTATATTCATTTTTATCCATCTCCACTACCCTACCACTCCAGTCCAAACCAACTGACCTCTCATTCAGAATGAGGCAATAACCTCCTAAAGAAACAATATTTATAATTTTTGAAATATAAACCTGATTAAGATAGTATTCTATATGAGACTTGAAAAAGAACTTCATGTTTCATTAAAAACCTCAATAATGCATTTTAAAATCTGTGTAATATTTAAAAAAAAAAAAAGTCATGAGCTCAAAGGTCTTACAAGTTCTGGTCCGTGCCTACCCTACTAGCCCCAACTTAGAAAGTGTACCCACTTCTGTGACTGGAAGAATACATAAAATATATACACAGGCCGTCCCTGGGTTACAAATGTCCAACTTGTGGACAACCCATATTTACCCTTTATTGTTATGCAAATTTACCCTCACTTTGAAACAAATGAACCAACCTCTAAAATCAAAAACCAAACCTATTGCCGTCCCGTCAATTCCAACTCATAGCAACTGCCCCATAGGGTTTCCAAGGCTGTAAATCTTCACGGAAGCAGACTGCCACATCTTTCTCCCCTGGAGGGTTTGAACTTCCAACCTTCTGGTTGGCAGCTGAGTGCTTTAACCACTGTGCCACCAGGGCCCCTAATCAACCCCTGTTGCTGTTGTTAGGTGCCATCGAGTCATTTTTGACTCATAGAGACCCTATAGGACAGAGTAGAACTGCCGCATAGGGTTTCCAAGGAGTGACTGGTGGATTTGAACTGCCGACCTTCTCAGTTAGCCGCCAAACTCTTAACCACTACGCCACCAGGGCTCCAACCAACCCCTACTCGCAACAAATTCTTCATTACAATCACCTTCACTTGCTGCACATGCAGCTTTTAAACCACTGAAAAGTTTTGAGCCTTTTTTTCTTGCACTAAAGTAAGGCTAAATAAGAGCTGTATTTACCTATTCTGACTTACCTACAAATTCAACCTAAAGACACAGTTAGGAACAGATCTCATTTGTAACCTAGGGACTGCCTGATATGCATATATACATGCAAGGGTGGATTACCCAGTAAGCAAGGTAAGCACAGGCTTACCTGTGTTTACTTACTAATTTGTAGTGAACAATTTCTTTGATGTAGTGAACATCTTTGATGTGGTGAAACCCATGTGAAATTGTTCGCTACAGATTAGTAAACACAAATAAGCCCATTCTTACCTAATCCATGGGTAAGCCATCCCCGTCAGGGATTGTAAATTTGAAAAGAGGTTTTGATTCTGTAGAAAGGTGCTGTGGGGTTGGGAGAGAGACAGATGCTAGCCATACCTAGAAGCAGAATATTTGATGTGGTGAAATTTAAAAAATTAAAAAATGTGAAAATTACTACAAATGATCTAGTAAGCAAGTTAAGCACTGTGCTTCTCTTGCCTATTGGAAAATCCGCCCCTGTATATA
>NW_004444019.1:6098129-6133165 GCF_000243295.1 Trichechus manatus latirostris
ACGTGTGTACTAAACATACCATGACTGGACAATATAAAATATGTATAATTCCTATGCATTATAATCACATCCAAAGGTGACTACATTTTCAGTTTATACTTAAGTTTTCTCTTTTACTTGATGAATTTGCTTATCTGTAATATTCATTAGAATTATTCTAAAATAAGATTTTATGTTTTTCATATAATGTCCATGGTAGATTCATTATGGCATGGATCTATCCCACTAATAAATGTAACATCTCACTGTTAAGCACACCCCTTTCGAGACATACTTATTATTTCTTGTTTTCTATGACTAAAATTGAATTTGGGTTTATTTTAGGGTCATTTTTCAAAGTAAAAATATTGTTTTAATATTAGTTTATTAGTTTATTTATTTTTGTTTTATTTAGTTAATGAATGTGCAATCATGAGTTGAAAAGATAAAGTTGGTTGAAATGAAGATAACCAGAGTGGGCTATGCTTACTCTAACTCAATGATATGCTACTGTACACTATTCTACAGTCAACATAAAATTAATTTGGTCCTCCATAAAGTGACATATTATTTTACATTCCAGACCTTGAATTTTGCTTGTGGATAGTGCAAACTTTTAATATCATGTATAGAAATCCAAAAGTTTACGGCAGATATAGAAATCTGGAAAGCCTACAACCAGTGAAAGATGTGGAGATTAATGGAGGATTGGGGAATGTGGTTGATTGGAGCTTCTGCTTTCATGCAGAAATACAAACTCAGCATTGTCAGATATTCTGATTACTTTTAGGGGTAGGGAAGGAATTGGAAATTCAGATTTTTAAAATGTGATATCTTCAATTTTAAACGTTGACAATCAATTTAAAAAAATATATGTATCAACACTTTGTCAGTACTCCCTGATCCAAAAAGCATCTCTCTGGGCCAATTTTGGACTATATGTGAAGTCTAGTGTACTGTACTATCTTTTGTAGAATATTTTGTTTTGCTTTGTTTTTGTTTTATTAATTCAGTGAGATGATGAAGGAATCACAGTGGATAAGGATGGAAAGGGGTAAAATAGTACCTCTGTGGGAGAATACTCAAAGACCTTTGAATAAAAAGCAAGGGGATAATTAAAATGAGATAGCACTTTCTATTGCGTACATAATTTCTCCCCATATAATAGAGGCAATTCTATCTTTATCTGCAGCATTCTTCCTAAAGCCCCAAGGAAGACATCTCTGAGCTTATGTGGGTATTGAGCCTTATCATTGGCATGCAAAAGCATCAGCCTTTGGCAAAAAGGGAGGAGTAAGAAAATAGCTTCAATTATAGCTGTAGGATTAGTATGTAGTATTTCCCTCTGAGTTCTCACATGTATTTAAGATCTGTTGCTTTTTTTTTATTTCCATAAGTTTTAAAGTTTCTGTCTCTTTCATGAAGAGAACAGCATTATCCTTAATTAAAACTCCTGAGAGAGCTTTAGAGGTCTCTAGTTCAGATTGTAGTGTTTGAGTCTTTTCATTTAAGAATTTAAGCTCAACCTGCCAAGTTTCTGATTTTGTTTCAAGATTGGTGATTTGAGGGGCATAGGAATCAATTTAGTTTCAAGTGCTTAGATAGTTTCTAATATGGATTATAATGATACCTCCTTAACTAGCTACATGGAGATTCAGATTTTGCTATGTTAGTAACAACAGCATAAAAGGTTCACTGAAAACTTAAGGTACTATTAAAAAAAAGAAAAGAAAAAAAGACATAGCCGTTAAATAACACACTTCATAAATCTTATTACTTGGCCTGTAGGTACTTAGTATCTTGAAAGTTACTCAAATAAGAATAATTCTGGTCAATAGATGGAAGAAATACTTTGTTATGAAAGCAAATACAAGCAGTCATATAGTCATACAGTCATGCAATCAAACAGGCATACGGAAGTCAGGAAAGTTGGATTCTAGTTCTGCTTCACCTTTGACCCCGAACAAGTCACTTGATATCTGCAGTGCAGTGAATTACTTAATAAGGCCCTTCTAGCCATAGTTTTTGTAACTCCCACCAAATGAATGGGTGGGACTATGCAAATGAGGTTCTTGTGGCCCACCAAGGGGAATGGATAGCTTGTTAATAATGTATATAAGGTGCACAGCACCCTTGTGAGGGTAGGACAATGCAAATATGGTGTATGGAACCCTAACAAGGGGATTGGTCAGTTTTGTCATCCCAGTAGGGTTAAAAGAAAGCCAATTCCAGAACAGAGAAGGGAACTAATACGACCAAGAAAGAAGAGCTAGGAGTAAAGCGTGTCCATTGGACCTGGGCTCCCTGTGATGAGACCTCCTAGACCCTGGAGATAGAGAGAGAGAGAGCTGTAACACCGGAGACAGTGAGTGACAGTGAGAAGCAGTGGCAGAGAAATGGCGGCAACCAAACAAGGAAACCTGCAGGAGACAGCAGGGTGGGCTTCCTGGCCCATGGAGCAAGGCAGTTACAGCAGGTATGCCGACCTACGGAGCAAGAGAGCTGAGCACCTTCGGGCAGGAGGCTTCCTGGAAGAGTAGGGTGCCTCTGGGCACTTGGCAGTGGAGCTAAGCTCACCAACCTATGGAACAAGAAAGCTGAGCTCCTTCAGGCCAAGGCTTACTGGTGGAACAGGGTGCCTCTGGACACTTATGGGCTGAGCTAAAAGAGCTTTGTAACACTTACCCGAGCAGGGCAGGGACCAAGCGTCCAAGGGACAGGAAAGAGGTGTGCCTGGGGGCATGACTGAGAAGAGACTGTGCTGATTGAAGAACTGTATCCTGAGCATTCCTGAACCTGAATTGTAACTTGTTACTTCCCTAATAAACTCCATAATCATGAGTATTGTCTGTGAGTTCTGTGTAGCCAGTACAAAGAATTATCGAACCCAGCAGAGAAGTAAAGACCAGTGGGAGGGACGGTTGGTGTCAGAATTGGTAAAAAGGGGAGAGGGAGGAGGCATGTCTGACCTCTGCCTCATAGGAATCAGTCTTGAGCTGTTGATCTTGATTCTCCTTCTCCTTTGTGAAGTTAGAGGTCAGAGGCCACCCTTGCCACACCATTATTACAATATCTCACTGAGCTTGAGTTTCTCATCTAAAAAAAGTGAGTTGGATTTTGAACTCTCCAAAGTTCTCTGTAGTCCTATGATTCTGTTTTTCTAGGTTTTTTTTCTTTAGTAATATGTTGTAGTGGTTACTGGCTTGGCCAAAGTGATAAAAGGGATGTCCATCAAAATCTCTGATCTACTAATTACTACCCCTGTGCCCTTGAAGAAACTACCTCATGTCTCCAAACCTCATTTTTTTTTTATCTGTACAATTTAGGATTAGAATATTTCCTATCTCAGAGGCTATCATGAGGATTAAATGAAAAAAAGAAAATGTGTGTAAAGAATGTGAACCAAGCTTGATACATCAGGTATTCAGAAAAATATTAACTATAAACCTCATAGAACCAGGGCTCCCATAGCTCATTGCCATTGGGGTGTTGCATACAAGAAGTACATCTCAAAGGTCAAAATCTAATCATACAATGATTTTAGTTATCTATTGTTTTTCTTAAAGTCTAGGAGCAGCCAGGATTTTGTGTGTCTGTGTGTGTGTGTTAATCTTAGCCACCACTTACAAGTCAGAACAGGAAGTTAGCAGCACCTTAAGAGTACTAGCACATGGTTATGGATCTCAGCACCCTTGTTAAAGAGAGTAAAGCAGTTCTATGTAGAATCATTGCTCTTTGGAGCTTTAAATCTATGAAATATCTTAGTATAGAATTTTTAAAGCTCTCACATGGCCTGCTTAGACATGTCACTACCTTTCACCATGGCTCTCTTTATCTTCTCGATGTTATATAGTCACAGCTCAACGTCATTTTTTTCCCACCCTTGGCATAATATTTCCTGGATTTCTGTTCTACTCATTCTAAAGCCTGCTCAAGCACCATGCCCAAAGATACATGACTCCCCAAAACACTTGTGGGAGCTTGATTAATGGAAAAGGGCTGGAAACTTGAAAACATCTGTCACCAACTTTTTCTTTTCAAAATTGGTTCCAATTTATTTTCAGAACTAGTTGTCTTTCAGGACAGATTAAAAAAACAAAAAAATAAACAAAAGGAAAACTCCACTAGTAGTTTCATCAGGGCATTTTCCCCCAGTTCTTCTATTTAGTTAACAGCATTTTGAAGTATAATTCTGTTTTTCCCTTTGGAACATGCAGTTTCAGACTGTATTTTATTCTCTGGTGAAAAAAATAAATAATTCAAACTCAGCATAATTTTTATAATACCCTTCTATCCTTTTGGTGGTATTTCAAAAAAACATCGACTTGCAAGACATCCCATTTTAGTTTTTCATCACATAATTGCAAATTCAGGAAGTTATGGTGTAAAAGCTCCCACGTGCAGTTAAGTTCTATCAACTACATCCAAAATCTACCACTACCGCCCCAGTTTTAATGCTGATAAAGCCATGATTTTCTGGCTCCTGTTACTTGTTCTATTCCAAGCTCAGTTGCATGAGCAAAGAAATTCTTTTAAAATAATACAAGTTCACTTGTACTTTTAGAACACTGCAAAGGGAACTTTTTAAAAATACCATTTCTTTCTGCATCTCTCCCATCAAACCATTGCTATTGTTCTCATACTTTCATTTTCAAAGCGTGGGGAAAAACTACTCTTTTCTACCCGTGCTACCCATTCTGAAAATGGAAAAGTCCTGAACAACGTAGTCATGACCCACCAGGCCACACTCAACATCCAGGACCACTAGCCATATTTAAGAATCTAAGCCTTGACTTCTTAGCAAGGTACCTGGCCTGCTTCAAACACTTAGAAAATGTTTGTTGAATTAGAATGAGCATTGAAAAACTTTTTCTGAAAAGGCCGAATAGAAAATATTTTATGCTTTGGGAATCATAAGGTCTCTGTCACAATGACTCAACTCTGCTGTTGTAAAGCAAGCAACCATAGAAAATACTTAAACACATCAGTATGTCTGTATTGCAACAAAACTTTATTTATGGATGCTGAAATTTGAATTTCACATAATTTTCACATCTAATGAAATCTTCTTTTGACTTTTTTCAACCATTTAAAAATGTAAAAACCATCCTTATCTTGTGGGATGTATAAAAAAAGATGGAGGACTAGATTTGGTCCCAGGCTGAGTAGCTCGTCAACACCGGAATTAGAATATTACTGTTCAAGGAAGAGTGGAGGGTGGCATATTCCTTACTCTAAGAAAACCCTTTTATGTTTGGAGGAGGAGAACTGATGAAGGACCATGTTGCTGTTTGATGGTATGATGGATAGTGAAGCTGTATATCAGATGTGAGGTCTACTTTAAAAATATCTTTACATACCTTGACCTTTGTCCAAGGGGCTTTTCTTTCTTTCATGTATTTTATGCATTGTCTCCCTTTTCTTTATTCTCTGTAGCCTTTTCTTTAGTAATATTTCAAATATTCTTAACTGATTCCTTTGTCTATCTCCCTTTTTGCCTCTGGCCTCATATTTTGCTTGTGTCTACTAGCACAAACAGTTTGTTCTTGGCTACTGATTGAAAGGTTGGCAGTTCAAACTCACCCAGTGGTACCATAGAGGAAAGGCCTGGTGCTCTGCCTCCATACAGATTACCACTAAGAAAACCCTAACTCTGTAACACATGGGGTCACTATGAGTCAGAATCAACTCAACAGTAATGAGCTTTTATGTGTGCGTGCGTGTGTGTACATACATTTTAGCTAAAGTTCAAATATTAGGAAGGTAGCCCAACACTAGGAAAAAAACAAACCCGTTGCCGTTGAGTCGATATGACTCATAGCTACCCTATAGGACAGAGTAGAACTGCCCCATACAGTTTCCAAGGAGCACCTGGTAGATTCGAAGTAGCCAGACATATCTCTCTAAATTGAACTTTACATAAAACAAGAATGTGCCACTTAGCAAAATAGTTAGGGAAGTGTCAGCCTAAAGTACTAAATAGTAGATAGTTTTCATTTTCGGTGATACTAGTTTGGGAATACTATTTTTGCACATGTAACTTTCTATCAATGATTCATTAATATTTACTCATACGTCTATGGGTAGAGCCTAGTGTAGTACTATTAATTTTTCTCAAGAGGTAGACTAAAAAATAATATATTGTCTTGCTTTCACTAAAGCATATATTATCTTCACTTCTTTTTTTTTTTCCTGGCTCCTCCCTGCTCCGTCTTGATTTACTTTGTCCACTTAGTAAATTAAGCATTTAAAAAGAAGAAAGTCTTTTCACAGTCAATTGAAATAATTCCAAGTACAGCTGTTCTTAAGGAAATTTTACCAGAAATGTTTCTTCCCACACAAGAAGAATGGAACAAAAAATAACAATTATTGCCTGTGAAGAAGCAAGGAATGGGTAAGTTTGCATAAAACAATCAAGAGGGATGAATAACTGGAAACAATCCAAACATGCGCATCATAGGCAAGGAATCCGATAGATTCCTTTTGAATAAACATTTTGAAATATAGAGTGGGTGATTTCATCAATCCAGTCTTAAAAGTAGTGTATTAAAATCAATAGTATTTGTGTTTTCCAATCCTATGTACTCTAGAAGCTTAAATGATCTCAAAGAGAAATACATTTTCTGACATTTACTACTATTTCTGGGAAGAAAATGTTAATGTGGCAAGATTTATGAATATAAAGATTTAATCTTTCTAAGTTACTTATTAGAACAAATAATAAAGAGTTATTAGGCAAATCTTATGAAATAAAATAATTTTGTCAAAAAACAATACAGTGACTTTATCAAAATGGAGATAATTTCAATCTAGTCAATTACTTACATGTCTTGTTTATTACATAGAAGGGTACTCTTACATGGAGGAATTATTTTCTCTATATTTCTATGAATTTATAAAAATACATGTATGTTAAGGAGAAAATGTGTGTGAGAATTTTTTACTTTTCAATAATCTTTATTTTGTATTATACAAAAGAAATTTTAACTTTGTGTTTTTAAAACTTCATTTTATCATCCCCAAATCCAAGCCACAAAGTCTAAGTTTCTCATGAATTCTTGTCCTTTGAAGTGTGATCATAATCACCTGGGAATACTTTTGTTAAAAACATATGCAAACTTACAAACAAATTTGATAGACTTATAAAAATTAGATCTAAACAAAATCGTCATTGTAAACTATTAATATCCCAGGTGATTCTTATTCAGATCAAATTTTGAACTATGGCCCTAATATCTCTTTTTTTCTCTTCCTTTCCTACTGCCGTACCTTTGCTTGAATCAAAGTTGCTTATTAGTTTTGGTTAAAAGTGGTAAAGCACTGGACTGCTAACCAAAAGGTCCTCAATTCAAACCACCAGCTACTCTGCTGGAAAAAGATGTGGTAGTCTGTTTCCATGAATGTTTGCAGCCTTGGAAACCCAATGGAGCAAATTCTACTCTGTCCTACGGGGTAGCTATGAGTCGAAGTTGACTGGATGGTAATGGGTTTGGTTTTGTTTTTTTTTTTAACTTTTTTTATTGTATTTTAGATGAAGGTTTACAGAGCAGTTTCTCATTAAATAGTCAGTACACATATTGTTTTATGACATTGGTTAACAACCCCATGACATGTCAACACTCTCCCTTCTTGACCTTGGAGGACCTTTTTTTTTGGTGAAAATACACATAGCCAAAGTTACACCATTCAAAAGTTTCTACATGTACAATTCAGTGACATCAATTACAGTCTTCCAGTTGTGTTGCAATTCTCATATCCTTTTCCAAATTATTCCATCACCATTATCTTCAACTCACTGCCTTCTAGGCTTCCCATCAAACCTTTTGAGTTGCTGTTGTCAATTTGATCTCACATAGATAATTCTTCTTCGTCTTCTTTTTTTTTTTTTTTTTTGTACCTTAGAGGAAGGTTTACAGAACAAATCATTTCTCATTAAACAGTTAGTACACATATTGCCCTATGACAATGGTTAACAACCCCACAAAATGTCAACACTGCCCTTTCTCAACCTTGGGTTCCCTATCACCGGCTTTCCTGCCCCTTCTGCCTTCTAGTTCTTGTCTCTGGACTGCTGTGCCTCATTAGTCCCGTTTTGTTTTATGGGGCTGCCCAATCTCCAACTGAACAGTGAACCTCGGGAGTGACTTCACCACTGAGCTAACAGGGTGTCCGGGGGCATACTCTTGGGGTTTCTCCAGTCTGTCAGACCAGTAAATCTGGTCTTTTTTTGTGAGTTAGAATTTTGTTCTACATCCTTCCCCAGCTCTGTCCAGGACCCTCTGTTGTGATTCCAGTCAGAGCAGTCAGTGGTAGCTGGGCACCATCTAGTTGTACTGGACTCAGTCTGGTGGAGGCTGTGGTAGTTGTGGTCTGTTAGCCCTTTGGACTAATCTTTTCCTTATATTTTGTTTTCTTCATTTTCCCTTGCTCCCGAAGGGGTGAGACCAGTGGGGTACCTTAGATGGCTGCTCACAGGCTTTTAAGTCCCCAGACGCTACTCACCAAGGTAGAATATAGAACATTGTCTTTATAAACTGTGTTATGCCAGTTGAGCTAGATGTTCCCCAAGACCACAGTCCTCACGGTCCTCTGCCCAGCAATTCAGTCCTTCAGGGAGGGTTTTTGTTTTTTTTAATCAATTCTGTCAAAATAGCAATATATTTCTTTGCTTTCAATTTCACTGATCTTTCTCTTATAACTGTGGTTCTCAAGCTCTGCTGCAAGTTATACACACATATGGTGCTTTATAAAATTCCTGTGCCTCTGCCCAGACTCAGAGTTAGAACTTCTGGCTGGTAGGGCTTGGATATCTATATTTTTTTAAAGTTCCAGATGATTCTAATTAGCAGCCAATGTTAAAAACCTTAATCTTAAAACATTTTCTAAACGGCCACCAATGTTCCCATTGAAACCCCATTGCCACTGAGTTGATTTCGACTCATAGAAACCCTATTTAAAAAAAATCTATTATTGTTGAGTCTGACTCATAGGGACCTTACAGAATAGAGCAGAACTGTCCCCATAGGGTTTCCAAGGAGCAGATTGTTAATTCGAACTGCCAACCTCTTGGTTAGCAACCAAGCTCTTAACCACTGCGCCACCAGGGCTTCATAGCAACCCCATAAAAAAAAAAAAAAAAAACTGTTGCAGTCGAGTCAATTCCAACTCATAGAAAACCTATAGGACATAGCAGAACTGCCCCATAGAGTTTCCAAGGAGCGCCTGGTGGATTTGAACTGCCAATCTTTTGGTTAGCAGCTGTAGCACTTAACCACTATGCGATCAGGGTTCCCAACAACCCCATAAGACAGAGTAAATACAAGTCTTTTAAAACACAGTCATGTCTCAACATTAACTTAAGCATAAAATCTAAATTCTACAATAGAAGAACTTGCCACCCCACCTCCTGCCTTCCTTTCGGGAATGACATACGCACCCAGCACTTTCAAGTAATTCAGGCTCTTTGTAATTTCTAAAGCAAACCAGAGTATTCCAAGCTACTACAACACTTGGCCTATTCTTTTCTCTATTTTCTCCCTCTGCCTGGAATTCCCTTTTCCATATTTTCCAGCTGTTATACTCCTATTGCTCTTTCAATACTGCACAAATGTCATCTATTTAGTGAAAACTTCCTAACCACTCCCCCTACACACGTATTTTCTTTCTGTACCTCTACTAGCACTAATTTATAATTATTACTTTACAATTGTTTTCATACATATGGCTCTGCTTTAGTAGACTGAGAGCACACCAAGCACATTGTAATGTTCTCCAATACCTAAAGCAGAGCCCTGGTGGTGCAGTGGTTAAGAGCTATGACAGCTAACCAAAAAGTTGGCAGTTTGAATCCACCAGCCGCTCCTTGGAAACCCTATGGGTCAGTTCTACTCTGTCCTCTAGGGTTGGTATGAGTTGGAATTGACTCGATGACAATGGGTTGTTGTTGGATTGTTATACCTAAAGCATAGTAGATGCTCAATAAATATTCATTAAGTGAATGAGCATATATTTTAAGTTCCTACTTGTTACTAAGGTTGATTTTGTGATTACGGCTGTGATGGATGAGCTATTTTCAAACTCTTTCACTCAAAGTCCTGGCTTCCAGCAATGGCCATATTGTAGAGCAGAGAAGCATTTCAGTTGGCAGTGAACGTGCCCTTTACCCCTACTTCAAACAGAATAGTTTTATGTTTATATGCTTTATTAATAGGGGTTCCAGACTTCCACTTCCCACGCTCATATGTTGTTGTTTGCCTTTTCAATTCATAGTGATCCCATGTGACAGAGTAGAACTGTCCCATAGGGTTTTCTTGGCTGTAATCTTTACCGGAGCAGATTGCCAGGTCTTTCTCCTGCAAAGCCGCTGGGTGGTTTCAAACGTTAGCAGCAGAGCGCTTAACCACTGTGCTGTCAGGACTCCTGATGCTCATGTAGGTAGGAGGAAATATGAGCATGATGAGCAGAAAAATGGTAGATATGAAATGCACCCAGAAGGAAGTTTTAGAAGTAAAGCATTAAATATGTGCAATGAAAAATCTCTTTGATGGGACTCAGATGATAAGACATCACAGAAGAAAAGATCAGTGTACTGGAAAAACAGCAGTGGAAACTATCCAAACTAAAACACAGAAGAAAAAAAAAAAGATTAAAAAAGATGAACAGAGCAACTGAATTTTAGGACAGGACCAAATGGTTGATCAAATACGTGTCATAGAAACACCTGAAAGGGAGGTAGGCAGACAAAACATTTGAAGAGATATTCGCTGAAAGTTTTCCATTTCCTTTTAGGGTTTTTGCCTTTATCACTAGTTTTCAGTGATATGTATACTTATCTCTGTGTATATCTCCAAAGATCTAAGAAGCTCAATAGCCTGTGCAGAATAATAATAAAATAATAACAACAGCAATAATAATGGAAAATCATAATCAAGTTTCTGAAAACCAATGATAAAGATGAAAATCTTAAAAACAGCCAGAGAAAAAAGCTCCATCTTGTCCAGATTCACAATCAATAAAAATTGCAATAGCTTCCTCATCAGAAAGCACAAGAACCAGAACTTAAATGGAGCTGCATCTTTAAAGTACTAATATAAAAATGTCAACCTATAATTACATAGCCAGTGAAAATATATTTCAAAAATTCATATGAAATAAAGATGTACCACACAGAAGCTGAGAAAATGAATCATCAAAAAATCTGCAATACAAGAAATTCTCAAATAAGTTCTTCAGGATGAAGGAAAACAATACCTAATAGAAATGTGGATCTGTCAAAGGAATGAAGAATAATAGAAATAAGTTATGTTGGTAAATATTAAAATATGTATATGAGAATGTATATTTATTCTCATTTTAATAGGAGTTTCTTTGGAGATTGTTTTGAAAAAAGTATTCAGTGGGTAGTTTAAAAACTGTTCTAGGCTAACCTGAAAAATGGCAATCATTCTTATAGGATTTTGGAAGCCATTTAAAGAAGTATCCAGCATACTACCTAGTACAGTAGATGCTGAACAGGTGGTAGTTCTAATTGCTTTCTCACCATTTTTAGGAACTCCAACAAGAGAATAGAATAGCAATTTCAGTAGATGTAAAATAATATAAATCACAAAGATCAGAGAAAAATAAAAGTAAATCTTTAAGAGGAAATTTAGAAATTCGATGAAGATGCCAATGGATTGAAAAACAATTTTGCTACCAATGCTACATTACAACAGCCTTCCAAAAACTTTAACCAAAACCGACGAAAAAATCTGAAAACCTAGTAAATCCAGATACAGTGCGGCTTGACAATTTCACCTATAACCTCATTTTATCCAAAATCCCTATGAAGAGTCTTAACTTCACTCCTTTGTAGAAAGCTGGAGTGATTTTTGAAATTTATATAACTAATAAATGACAAAAAATTTGAAAAAAATAAAATCTGAAAGTTTTCTGAATCCAAGTCTATTGTTCTTTTCCCTGCATGACTGCATTCTTAACTCCTTCTGTGATAATCTAAATCCCTCCACATTTGGGCCGACGGTAGGAGTCCTCCAGTAGGTTAGGCTCTGAATCTCAAATCTTCCATGAATGTGCTCTACTTTGAAAAAAATTCTCTAAACCTCCCTGAGCCTCACATTTAATATGAATAAAATGAGGTTAGATTAGATAACCTGTAAAGTCTCACCAGCTTTAAACTTATTTAAATCTATTGTAATCATTGGGAGTCCTATACAGGTGACCTTAGGAGGAGGAAGGAAATCATGCATCAGCAATGAGTTTTATAGCACAGGCTGGGGCAGGGGTAGCAAGGAGAAATTTAGTGATGATCCAGGAAGGGAGAGATGAAAAATGAAGCCTTTACTGACTCCCCCAGGCTAAATTAATAGCTCATTCTTTTCTTCTTTCACAGTCCTTGGTTCATACTTTATTACTGTACTTATCACATTATATTGTAATTATCAGTTTATAAATCTGTCTTTCTCATTGAACCTCAATGACAGGAACTTATTCTATTAATTACTCTAAGCCTATCACACATCACTACAAATAGCAGGGACTCAATATATGTGAGTTGAATGAACCAAAGAGTATTAATGTGGGAGTCCCAAGTGCTATTGTCAATTATTCCTCGTGTTAAGTTTCATCAAGAATACTTGGAAAGTATGAGCACATTTATCGGTAACTAACATAAATAAGTACTTCTGATCACGGACCCATAATCTGCTGTTATCTTGGCATATGTTTATATTCGGTTTATATTACATAATTATTAGATTAATTATATTGTAAAAAAAAGAAAAACAAAGAGTTCTGTTTTCAGGCAAAATGACAAATCACACAGATGTTGGTTTTCTCCCCTAAATCCATCCATGAAAAAAGTCACAGGAGCTGAAAGGAAGTTGTATTCCAAAAAAGGTTGGGAATATGACAGATTCCAAAACAATAAAATTTGAGAACTAGCTAAGGAGACATAAAATAATTGGACCTCAATGTGAGGAGAAAATCATAGGATAATTCTGTGTGCCATGTGGGGGCTTAGACCAAGGGAGGACTTTCTAGCTGTGCCCTTTCTCTTCTCTACATTACCCTGTAAGTCAATGCTCATTTCTTTGCCACTGGGGCAGATATAGAACAGGACTTGTCCAGCACCAATATAGAATGTTGAAACCAAAAAATAATTAGTGGACATGAGGTAGCCAACAGAATTTCCAGAAGGGTAGAAAAAAAAGGAACAATCCTGTAACCACACTGCAGATTTCTCTATGGAAGCACCAGTCTTCACCACTGTTGGGCGTGGAGAGCTGAGCTGACATCACTGATACTGGACCTGGACACCAGAACATCTGTGAAAGCAGCTCTCAAATGCCTGATTCCTTTGACTCCACCCTGGTCAGAAAATAGATTCTGCAAAACTCTAACTCCTAACTTGAAATCTCACCAACATGTACGTTATGGGTGGAGCTTAGATCACACATAATGAAACCCTCTCTCCAAGGAAGGCTAAGAAAGTAAGTTTGGGGCTTCTTCCTTAGGAAATGAATATTCTTAAAGTAGGATGTTCCAAAGGTGCTGGGCAGACAGAACAGACAACAAAAGTTTTCAGAAGGTTTGCCAGTCGAGAACCCTTTGTAAAAATGATTATAATATGAACTGCTAGCGTTTGTTAGAAGCTTTTTACAATGTGCCAGTTACTTTTCTAAACTGAATGTGTCTTAGCACATTTAATAAAAATTCCACAAGGTACTTACTATTATCTCCACTTTTCATATGAGGAAGACGAGTACAAAAAGGAAAGTCACTTAAGTAATTTTCATGGTCATACAGCTAATAAACAGTAAAGTTGACATTTGAACCCAGAGAGTCAATGAACTTTTAGGGCTTTGAGGGGGGAAAAAAAACTATTTGAGGAAGTATTCTGCAAGAATAATAAAGAAACAAATGAAAGTAGAATAATTGAAGAAAAAGAAATGTAAGAATTCACTCTGGTAGAAACATTTTTTTCTTAAAAATTTCATTTAAAACTTTCAAAAGAAAAATGGAAAGAAGGAAAGAAAAAAAGGAAAGGGGGAAGTACTTTCATAGCTATTAAATATAAAATGAGATTAGTAATTCTTTAAAATTTGCTTCAAATTATAATCACCTGGAAAGCTTTGAAAAATTCCCATTCCAGGCCAGGCCACATGCTAATAAAATCATAATCTCTGGAGATGGGACCAGGCATCAATAGCTTTTAAGACAAATCAGATGATTCCAATGTGCACTCAGTTTCAGAAGTGCTGCTCTGCACACTTACTACAAAAGTCTGATCCAGGGGTTTACATCATCAATATTGCCTGGATACTTTTATTAAGCTTATTCTCAAGCTTTAATGTGCTTACAAATAATTAGGGAATCTTGTTAAATACAAGTTAAATTGTTTATGTTTCAGTACATCTAAAGTGGGGTCTGAGATTCTGCATTTCTAACCACCTCCCAGGGGATTCTGATGTTGTTGGTCCAAGGCTCACACTTGGGGTAGCAAGTGAAGAAGACGAAATTTGAGATCTTGTTAGAAATGTGAACTATCAGGGCCCACATTGGAATGTGCATTTTAACAAGATCCCAAATTAAGTTGTAAGCACATTAAAGTTTAGGAAACATTATTGTAGATGAAACCAACAAGCTAGGCAGTGAACAGGGGGAATAAGTGACAGAGAAAAAAAGGAATGCTGAAGTATTGATTTAGTGTAAGGTATAAAATATAGATGCTGATCAGTTTTAAGAAATTGATAAATGAGTTTAAAAAGCATGGCTTCTCCCCCAGGGGTTTAAATTCTTTTTTTTTTTTTTTTAATTTTATTGTGCTTTAGGTGAAAGTTTACAGTTCAAGTTAGTTTTGCATTCAAAAATTTATACACGTTCTGTTTTGAGACATTGGTTGCAGTCCCCAAAATGTGACAGCACTCTCCCGCTATCCACCTCGGGTTCCCAGTTCCTGTCCCTTTCTGCCTTCTCATCTTGCTTTTGGGCAGGAGTTGCCCTTTTGACTGAGCTAAGAAGCACGTTCCTTACGTGTGTTATTGTTTGTTTTATAGGCCTGTCTAATCTTTGTCTGAAAAGTGGGCTTCGGTAATGGTTTCAGCTCTGAGTTAGCAGGGTGTCCAGGGACCATGGTCTTTAGGGTTCCCCCAGTCTCTATCAGACCAGTAAGTCTGGTCTTTTTTCGTGAATTTGAAGTTTGTTCTACATTTTTCTCCTGCTCTGTCTGAGACTGTCTGTTGAGATCCCTGTCAGAGTGGTCGGCGGTGGTAGCTGAGTACCAGCTAGCTGTTCCGGGTTCAGGCTGGTGGAGGCTCTGGTTATTGTGGCCCTTTAGTCCTTTGGGCTAATATTTTCCTTTTGTCTTTGGTTTTCTTCATTCTCCTTTGCTCCGGATGGAATGGGACCAATAGACGTATCTTAGGTGGCTGCTTGCAAGAAAGACATTTTTTTTTTTTTTAACTAGCAAAAGAATAAAACTGGAATATGTAACTGTAAACCAGCAAGAATACATTTGACTTATCCAATGGATGGTTAAAAAGAGAAAAACAATAAGTAATTATAGAAAAACACAAATTGATATTACAGACAAGTTGTGATATTATAGTCATTAAATTAATTACAAATAAATTAACTATAACTTACAAGGCAATTGGCATTGAGTTGATTCTGACACATAGCAACCCCCTGCATTTCAGAATGGAAATGTGCATAGAGTTTTCAATGACTGTGACATGAGGTAGATCACCAGGCCTCTCTTCCAAGGTGACTTTTGGTGGATTTGAACTTCCAACCTTTGGGTTAGCAGCTAAGTACTATAGACTGTATTCTGAACTCTGTCTCATTTTGTTGTTGCTGTGTGCTGAGGAGTAAATTCAGACTCTTAGTGTCCTATATGACAGAGTAGCACTTCCTCATAGAATTTCCTATGCTATAATCTTTATGAGGGGCCCTGGCAGTGCAGTGGTTAAGCATTTGGCTGCTAACCAAAAGGTCTGCAGTTTGAATCCACCAGCAGCTCCTTGGAATACCTATGAGGCAATTCCACTCTGTCCTATAGGGTTGCTATGAGTTAGAATTGACTACATGGCAACTGGTTTAATCTTTATGAGAGCAAATCAGCAGGTATTTGGTCCCGCAAAGCCAATGGGTGGGTTCAAACTGCTGACCTTCCGGTTAGCAGCCAAGTGCTTTACCATTGTGTTGCCAGTACTTGCTATTCCTCATTTTATCAATAAGAAATATTCAACTAAGGATATATGAACTAATTGAAACAAAAGCTAGCTCTGTCATTAAGAGAAAACGGACGTCATTTTCAATAAAATTGTACTTTTTATGTTTACCAAGTATCCAATTTATAGATATACAATTTATAAAGTTGATTAATATATAATTTTGATTAACCATGACCTAATAAGTTTAAAATGATTACTCAATTCAGAATACATGTTTGTAATACTGAGGTTTATTTTAATAGGAAATTAAAAAAATTAATTTTAATAAAAGGAACTCCACTAATTTCTCACAGTGAAGAGCCAAGAAAAGTTGCTCTCTTTGGCAAGAGGAAGGGAAAGCAAAGATTTTGAAATACACCCAGTGCCTTCTCCATTACAAAAGTCACTCTTTAGTGAAAATGATTTTAACACAGCTTCTGCAGGGCGTATAACCTGCCAGTACCTTGATTTTGGCCCCGTGAAACAGATTTCAGACTTCTAATCGTCCAGAAACTGTAAGCGATTAAATGAGTGTGTTTTAAGCCACAGAGTTTTTGGTGAATTACTACAGCAGTCCCAGGAAACTAATACTCATAGGATATCCTTTTCTACCATGTCAAAAGGAGCCATGATGGCACAGTGGTTAAGAGCCACAGCAAGCTTCTGCTGCTGACTAAAAGGTGGACAGTTTGAATCCACCAGCCATTCCTTGGAAAGCCTATGAGGTAGTTGTACTCTGTCTTCCAGGGTTGCTATGAATGGGACTTGACGGCAACAGGTTTGACCGTATCAAAAATCTCAGTTTCCAATGACACCTACAAAATTACTTTGCTCTATCTCACAATATTCCTGCAACAGTCTTAGAATAGCAATACCAAATTACCAAAACAATATGATTGCTGAGAACAATTTAAGAGTTCTAATTTTTTTTTTTTTTTTTTTTTGGCATTTCTCTTTTCCTTTGGGTATTCCCCTCTAGGGATATGCAGTCAATATACTGTGTATAAAAGTAACCCTTAATTATCTCTTTCTTTACGGTTATACATCCAACTCAGTGTACACTTAGGTTCAAATTTCATTTTGTCTTTGATATGCACAATTATCCTTCTAAAGAAAGTTTATTGTGATTTAAAATTGTCCATTATTTAGGTAACATTAAAATCAAATCTGGAAAACAAAGTCTATTTAGAGAAGTATACTTTCTGTCTTTTTCCTAGCCAGACTGTTCACTCCCTTTCCTTAATGATTTTATTATTTAATATTTTTCTGGTTTAGCCTTTCATGGGTTTAAATATAAGCAAATATGCATGTGTATGTTTGCCTGTATACATGATATGTATAAATCTATATTTTCTTAGATAAATAAAAACTTAATATGGGCACTTTTCTCCCCCTTAATTTTTCTGAACAATATATCCCAAAATTCTTCCATAGAAGTATTTAGTGATATTCTTCATTCTTTTTTTGAAATGAATAATATGACTTTTTATGGATGTTCCATAGTATATTTAATTAATTCTCTGTCGGTTTTTATTTCTATTATTATGTTCTTATAAACCATGCATTTGTATTTTTCTAGTGTGTCTTCAGGATAGCTGCTTAGCAATAAGATTGCTGAATCAAAAGATGCATGAATATGTAGTTTTAACAGGTATTGTCAAATTCCTCTCCTTGTTGAACTATTTTACTTCCCTCCAGCAATGTCTAAAACTGCTCTTTCAGTTTCAACAGTAAAGCGTGTGGTCAAACTTTTGGATTGCGTCTATTTGTAAGGTGAGAAACGCTGTCCCAAGTGTACTTTTAATTTGCATTTCTTGTACTACAAATGAGTTTGAATATCCTTTTATACAGTTAAGGAAATTTGCGTTCATTTTACTAAGAACTCTATTCATATCTCTTGCCTTCTTTTCTGTCAGGTGTTCAGGCTTTTTCTTCACCATTTTTAGAAGCTATATATTAAGGATATTTTCCCTTAGTCTCTAATTAAATTGCGAATATAATTTGCTTATGGTGTCTCTAGCCATCCAAAAGTTACCTTACGTTAGAGTCAAGCCTGCCAATCATTCTGTTGTTACATAGGTATATTGAACGATCTGTAGGAAAATTTAACCTTACTCCCAAGGTATAAATAAGTTTATTGATGTTTTCTCCTATTACATGAGTGTATTAGATTATTACATTTAATCTTTAATCCATTTGGAATTATTTTTATGTATATTATGAAAAATGAGTCAAATTTTATATTTTTCCTCATAGTTATCCAGTTATCCCTTTAACACTTATTAAAAAGATTATTCCCCCCAAATTAAAAATAGCTTTGTTGCATACTACATTTTAATATCAATTATATTTATATATTACTGTATTTGTTCTGTTGGTCCTGCTGTCTATTTTTGCACCAATATCATAGTCTTTTTAATTATTGAGATTTTATAATGTGTTTAAATATCTGGTAAGAATACCCCACCTCGTTGCTGTTCCTTTTCAATATTTACCTTGATAGTCTTGGCTTACTTGTCCTTCAAACCAAACTTTATAGTGAATTTGTCTGACTCAACTGAAATAAGGGCAAATAAGTAAAATTTAAAAATATAATTATATTCTCACTGGTTTAGCATTATGTTAATTGAGGAAGAATTGACATCTTTATGCTGTTTAATTTTCTTATTCAAGAACAGAATACTGCCTTTCCATTTGCTTAAGCTACTTTTGTGACTTTCAGGGGTGTTTTATAGTATTTCTCAAAGGATTTTAGACATTTTTTGTTAAGTTTATGGTTAAGATGCCAGATATTCTTTTACTATACTGTTGCTAATGTCAGTGGTTTGGTTCCACCAACATGTATTTTGGGGATCATGGAGTTACTTTGTCATTTAGTTTTATTGTATATGTTGACTGTAACACAGGGATATTAAAAAACTACTATGCTGCCACTATTTTCTGTCATGCTTAAAAATATTGAGTCTACATTTTTTCTAGTATAAAACTACTTTTGTTAAATATGTAAAAATAGTTTCAAAGACTTAAGTGACAGTTTTCTCAGACACATCTAATCACAGAAGCAGTACAATACTTATAATCCTGCCCTCTGATGCTTACTAATTAAGATATACAATACAAATAGAATCTGCAAGAAGCAGAATAATTGAGTTGGAACCATAGGTTCCAGTTTGTTTTGCCCAGTATGTGGTCTTTGGCCCTATTATTTTTCCCTACATTAAAAGAAAGCAGATATTTTTGGTTCACAGTGAAAATTTCCATCTAATCCACAATTTTCCTGTGCAGGAAAGACAGTGTGAATTATCTTACAACATTAGCCTTACTGCAATTCAGTCACCTCATACAAATTCAACCACAGGCAAAGAATTACTGAACAAACACTATTTGAATTGTAAACAGACAACTATCTACAAGGAGAGGGTAGGGAGAGACTGCTAGCAGATGCGGGGCAGGTGAGCCACTTTTTTCCCAGAAAACCTGGTCTCTCTAGTTATGATGGGTCTGGATAATTCTCTGAGAAAATTTAACGCTTACTGGAAATGTCAAAATTTCTCAAGAATGGAAGTAAGAAGATAAACTTTTCCTGTTCTGCAGATCCAGAGTTATGTTATGTAGCAATGAAATTATGCTTTTAGTAAAGTGATTTTTTAATTACTGCAGATTATGCAGTTATTCTTGTATTTTTCTCTCTCATAAAGAAACCCAGACAAAGTCGTTAACGGCAGCTTCTTTCTGTTTTGCTTATTGAAGTTCCAAACATTATTTCTGGAGTGAATGAAGCGAGAATAAAGGAAAAGATAAGAGAATATGGTACTTTCTAAAAGATTTAAGGCCTTTTTCAAAAGTGTTTTCAGAAGTCTTACCAAGAGCTTCCACTTTCATTTCATTGGCTACTCCTATAGTGTCACTATGAGTCGGAATCGACTCGATGGCAAAGGGTTTGGTTTTGGTGGTTTTAGTGCTAAGAAAGGCTGCAGAATAAAAGGGTTTCTTAGCTGACACATTCCTACATAAAATAAAATTGGTGCTCTATTACTAAGGAAAAGGAAGAGGATGGGTATTGAACAGTCAGCCATCCCTCTCTGTAACAGAATTAGATTGCATTTACCATCCATCTATCGTATTGCTTCCATTTAGTCTAAATAGGAGAAAGCAATTATAATACATATAGGTTGAATTTTGAAGATCACATTTTAGCACCTTTTGTTACACTTTTTCTCTAACTATAGGTATCATTTTTATTTAATTGTCTTTATAAACCAGGGCAAAACAAAATATAGCAACAAAGTATTTTTCTTTGAATGACAGGGCATTCATCTGAAATGAGCTTTGGCATTCAATCCTTATATGAGTAGAAATCCTTTATAAGTTTTCCAACATCTTTTAGCATTCTACTGCTTTTTGTTTAGGAAATCAGTATAGCAACGATGTAAGGTTTAACACCCAGGCAGATCAAGATGAATGTGGCCATTCTTGTTAAACAGAGCACTGTTTGCTCTATGGAAAGAAGATACATCACCAGGGTGGAATGATATATGTATTTCTACAACATCTTGTAACCACACTCCATTAGAAATGATTACCACCACAAGGCTGCATGGTCTGAATAGGTTCATATTTCTTTAGAGCACAAGGGCAAGAAAGAGGCCAGCTTCCAGGATAGTATGACCCAGTCTACTGCTCTGCCTGACCTATGTCAGGAGTAATGTCAATCAAGCCTGTAATGGCCGCCATGTTAGCCAGGCACTTCTAACGCTGGTGACTTGTTGCAGCACTGGGTCTAAAATTAACAACTGTCCATCGTGTCAGTGGATGAAAAATTGAATTTCATCAGAATTTAAAAGAATTATGGACTAGACTAATGCCATAGAGTCAAGTTTTTTGACTGTAATCTGTTCTCTCTATTGCAGAAAGTTGGCAGCCTTCTAGCACTTTACCACTTTCTCTAATCCGAGAGGAAAATGATAATAGTTTTCAAAAATATTTACCCAATTTCATGAGAGACATCTGGATATGTATAAAAAAGTTTTGGGTTTTTTTTTAATGTTATATTATTTTGATACAATTTACCACCTGACAATTGCTCTCATGGTATTTTGGATTCAACTAATGATGAGCGTATTCACAAAAATATGAATAGTAATAATGAAAAAAAGGTTTAATAAACATCAAAATCTAAAGTCTAACCTCAAAACATATTGAAACCAATAATTTTGTTAGGGATGAATATTTCTGTACTGTACTAATGAACCCCAATTGTAATCTTAAAATAGCATAGAAGGTTATAAAAATGAGTTCCCAGCATGATCGAATTTGATTCATAGCAGCGATGGAGGAGAATATGAAAATTTAAATGTTGACATAGAAATTGCTTTGGAATAAGTTTCATGAATTTACTAGGCTGAAATTTTATAAACTGGACATTTGGAGTAAATCTCTTTCAATAGACTTAGAAAATAAGTTCAATCCCAATAACAGAGATGATTAACTCAAATGATAGCCACAAAATATAAGAAAGCGAATAGTTTAAAAGTACTAAAATGGAATTTCTACTCATATGTGTTAAGCATGAGTCTCTTATTTATAATTATGAATATAGGAAAAGAGTTGATTCTTGGAGGGAAAAAAGGAGAGAGCTTGAAACAACGGAAATTCTTTTTGCTCCTGGAAGTATCTTTTTCAAAGCACTTTATTTGGCTCTTTCTTCTTGCCACAAGATCACCTGTCAGTATGAATAGCTTCAAATCGCATAAATCTACAAGGATCTATGTATAGAAAAGAGATAACGGCAATGCAGGAAGAAAACTGAATCAAGTAGAATGTTACGAATATATATATACAGGTTTCTTCCGCTATCCAAAAGTAGACCGTTCCTATGAAACTTTTTGTAAGCCGAGATGTCCTAAAGCAAAGAAGCAATTACCATTAATTTATATTGGAAAAAATTTTGTGTTCCCAGACCCAAACAATAACCTACCAAATCATACTAAATAACACATAACGCCTAAAATGACAGTAACATGTAGTAAGAGCAGGAATGATATGACAAACACACAGCTTATATAAAGTAGAAAAACGTATGTACAGTGTGGTTTCACAGACACAGTTTAAGGCTGAGATGCTGAGTGTAGTTCCTGGGGAAGGAGCTTGGAGACGCCACTCCCGCTGCTGGGGTTCCAACTGCTTCTTCAATAGCTTGCTGCAAAACAAATGCTGAATGCTATTTCCATTTTGTAAAAGCAAAAATCTTCTTTGGATTTCTTTTGGTTAGTGAAAACAGGTACTAATGTAGGTCTTTCATAAAAGCGAAGTGGCATAAAGTGAGAAAAGCCGGGGATTCGTGTGCGTGTGTGTGTGTGGATATATATCGACTTGACGGCACACAACAACAACAACAAATATATACATATATATGTATATACTCATACTTGTCCTCGGATGATTCTGACTCATGGCAACCCCAAGTGTTGCAGAGTAGAACTCCTCCACTGAGTTTTCAATGGCTGTAATCTTAAGGAAGTAGATTATCAGGTCTTTCTTCTGCGGTGCTGCCTGGTGGATTCGAACTGCCAACATTTCAGTTAGTAGTTGAGTGCAAACTGTGCCACCAGGAACAACATAAATATATAGATATATGGGTATATATACATATATATAGAGAGAGAGTATATCACATGAGTAAAGGCAGTTAGTTTTCCATGAAAGAATATTTCAGTTATATTCATCAATTTTGCATATATATAGGGGAACAATACAAAATACATTTCAATATGTTGAATACATTCAAATGCATTTGAAAGCAACTACCATGATAACTGGTAGCTATATTCTTAGGGTCAATCAATCAAAGAGAAAGAGACTGCTTGAGAAGGGTATGCAAAGATCAAAATAAAGGTAAATACAAGTTAGCTTATGATAAAAGATGAAAATCACAGACAGGAAAAAAAAGCACAGTTCTACAAAGCCCAGTAGATAACAGAAGCAATTTTCTGTTTTCTTTTATAAATGTAAAGGTGCACCTCATTCAGCTATGTCATACAACGCACACTATGCTGAGGGAAAAGAAAAAAGAAAGATATACAGATAGATGAAAAAGAAAAGTGTAATAGCCAGATTGGTATGATAGTAGCTATGTCACACTCCCTCATAATTAGAAAGTTGGGAGAGGTATATCAAGATAAGGTCACTATCTATGACTGAAACCGCCACTTTCCCCAACTCCAAGCTGTCTTACAATCTTGCAATTCCCACACTTGCATAATAGATATTATATGTAGTTATGCTGATGCCCAAAATACTCGATTATTTGACCTATTAATGGTTCAGTTATATTGTCATTTTCACTCTTTTCAACTACTTCCTATTTTTATAGTATCTTGAGTTACAGAATCTCAGTCCAACTTGGCATTTAGGAAAGCCTGAACTTAATCATTCTGGAGCAACTTGAAACATCTTTCAACTTTACACTACTCTGGCTAAAATATGATGACATTTGTGCAAGCTCCCCCCCCCCCCGCCGCCACACCCAGCTACTTGCATTGAAGAAATATTTGTGAATTATTTAGACCTAGGAGCCCTTGTGGCACAGTGGTTAAGAGATCAGCTGCTAACAAAAATGTCAGCAGTTTGAATCCACCAGCTGCTCCTTGGAAACCATGGAGCAGTTTTACCCTATCCTATAGATCTCTATGAGTCGGAATCAGCCTGACAGGAATGAGTTTGGTTTTTTCGGTTAGGGGGCGTAAAATTAAATTCAGTATCATGTAAGGTTGGAAATCAGAGAAACCCAGGCTCAAATTCTGACTCTGACACTTACTAGTAGCGTAAACTTTCGTTCATTCATTCATTTATTCAACAAATAAGTATTAAGCGTTAACAGTAGTTTGAGGAGGCCAGCTCCTGGCTAAAAACCTATGTGTGAGTTTCCAGCCTGACCACTGGCAATTACAAAGGCTTTACCTGGCAGGCCTCGGGGGAAGCTGCCCTTCTCAACCATACTGCGTTGTACTCTTTGAAGAGAGTTGCAGTCAAAAACTTACCACACACACCCCCAAACCAGCCATACTCTTTTGCATATCTGCATCCCTAGCTCTAGCACCTCCGTAAGGAGGTCTCTTTATTGGGAGCCTTCAGCAGAAGCCTTCTTCCTCTGGTGACTCTGCTAAAGCCTGCTTCTCAGAATAAGAGGCAGACGAACCACAAAGACTCGTTTCCACACTTTAACTCAATACTCAGTATTTTTCCACTTCTAGCCCACCCTCCATCCACCTGCCCCTCAGCTCCTAGGTCCATAAAAATGCGGCAGAATTTTGTTCCAGGTTCCCTTGAGGTGAGATGGTCCCCACATCAGTGCTGCTCTACCTACCTCTCATCTGGTCACCATTCCTGGTGAAATATGGAAGAGAGGGGAGCCAGTGCCTTCTCCTGGTTTGGCTTCTTGCTTATATTATAACTGCCCACTTTTGGTTAGCAGCTGTAGCTCTTAACCACTGAGCCACCAGCGCTCCTATACTATAACAGTAAGTGATTAAAGGCTTGACTGTTAACTTGCATTTTGACTTCTTGTCTTAATTACTGCCCTGACGCCTGACAGCTCAACTTAGCATTCACCAGGTCTGCTCAGCTCCCTGCCAAAGTCCAGCAGAATTCTAAGAACTGAGAGTACTGCAGTGGAAAAAAAAAAACCGCGCTCAGTGCCTACGCTTATAGAGTTCATGGAAGAGTAAGATAATAAATAAAAAAAAAAAAGAAAGTGCTTTTCAGGTGGTGATAAGATTATGAAAAAGAATAAACAGGCTGAGTGAGCTAGATAGTGAAGTTTGTAGAGACATTTTAGTAGGCAGGAAGGAAATGAGAAGACTACGGAGATCTGGGAGTTGACCCTTCCAGGTGGAAGTATCAGTGTGTAAATGCTTTGAGGAAAGACAGTCGAATGGCAGGTAGGAGGAATAGCAAGAAGGTATGTGAGGCTGGTGTGGAGGGAGTAAGACAGACAGGAAGGAAATACAGAAGTCAGAATGGAAACCAAGAGTCTGATTATTTGGGGTCTTTGAGCCTGATAAGCAGTTTTGATTTTGGATTTAACTTTAATGTTTTATCTCACTGACAGTTTAAAAAAGATCATTTTATCCGCTGTAAAGAGAATAGACTGTGCAAGGGAGGGGAGGGAGATAAGACTCTATGGAAAGATAATTGGCTAAGGCTACTGTTGCAGTTTACACTCCAGTCAAAAGAAGATTGGAGTTCAGACCACAGTCATGGTAGTAGAAGTAATAAGTGGTTGGTTTCTAGACATTTTATTTATTTATTTATTTTTATTGTACTTTAGATGAAGGTTTACAGTACAAATAGTTTCTCATTAAACAGTCAGAACACATATTGTTTTATGACATTGGTTAACAACCCCATGACATATCTCTTCCTTTCAGACCTTAGAGGACCTTTTTTTTTGGTGAAAATATACATAGCCAAAGTTATACCATTTCAAAAGTTTCTACATGCACAATTTGGTGACATTGATTACATTCTTCCAGTTGTGCTGCTATTCTCACTATCCTTTTCCAAATTATTCCATCACCATTATTGTCACCTCACTGCCCCCTAGGCTTCCTATCAAATCTTTTGATTTGCTGTTGTCAATTTGATCTCACATAGATAATTCTTATTTTTTTGTACCTTAAATGAAGGTTTGCAGAACAAATAGTTTCTGATTAAACAGTCAGTGCACATATTGTTTTATGACATTGGTTAACAATCCCACGACATGTCAACCCTCTCCCTTCTCGACCTTTTTTTGTTTTTTTGGTGAAAATATACATAGCCAAAGATATACCACTACAAAAATTTCTACACGCACAGTTCAGTGACATCGATTACGTTCTTCCAGTTGTGCTGCTATTCTCACTTTAGATGAAAGTTTACAGAACACAATAGTTTCTCATTAAATAATTAGTACACATATTCCCCTATGACAATGGTTAACAACCCCACTACATGTCAACCCTGTCCTTACTCAACCTTGGGTTCCCTATCACCAGCTTTTCTGTCCCCTTCTGCTTTCTACTCCTTGTCCCTGGACTGCTGTGCCTCATTAGTCCTGTTTGGTTTTATGGGGCTGTACAATCCCTGGCTGAACAGTGAACCTCGGAAGTGACTTCACTACTGAGCTAAAAGGGGGTCTGGGGGCCATGCTCTCAGGGTTTCTCCAGACTCTTTCAGGCCAGTAAATCTGATCTTTTTTTTGTGAGTTAGAATTTTGTTCCACATCATTTTCCAGCTCTGTCCAGGACCCTCTGTTGTGATTCCAGTCAGAGCAGTCAGTGGTGGTAGCCAGGCACCATCTAGCTGTACTGGACTCAGTCTGGTGGAGGCTGTGGTAGTTGTGGTCTGTTAGTCCTTTGGACTAATCTTTTACTTGTGTCCTGTTCTCTTCATTCTCCTTTGCTACCAAAAGGGTGAGACCAGTGGAGTATCTTAGATGGCTTCTTACAGGCTTTTAAGTCTCTGGATGCTACTCACCAAGATAGAATGTAAAACGTTGTCTTTATAAACTGTGTTATGCCAGTTGAGCTAGATCTTCCTTGAGACCATGGTCCTTACAGCCCTCTGCCCAGCAATTCAGTCCCTCAGGGAGTTTTGATGTGTCTGTGGAGCTTCCATGACCTTTCCTTGTACAAGTTGTGCTGGCTTCCCCAGTATTGTGTACTGTCTTACCTGTCACTAAAGTTACCACTTATCTATTGTCTGTTTAGTACCCCCCCACCCATCCCATCCCTCGTAACCAAGAAAGATTGTTTCTTTTTGTGTGTAAACTTTTACATGAGTTTTTACAGTAGAGGTCTCATACAATATTTGTCCTTTTGTGATTGACTTATCTCACTCAGTATAATATCCTCCAGTTTCATCCATGTTATGAGATGCTTCAGATTCATCATTGTTCTTTATCGTTGCATAATACTCCATTGTGTGTATGTACCATCGATTGTTTATCTATTCATCTGTTGATGGGCATCTTTTGATGTTTCCATCTTTTTGCTATTGTGAACAGTGCCGCAATGAATATGGGTGTGCATATGTCTATTCATGTGACAGCTCTTACTTCAATAGGATATATTCCTAGGAGTGAGATTGCTGGATCATATGGTATTTCTATTTCTAGGTTTCTAAGAAAGTGCCATATCATTTTCCAAAATGGTTGCACCATTTTGCATTCCCACCATCAGTGCATAAGAGTTCCAATCTCCCTGCAGCCTCACCAACATTTGTTAGTTCCAGTGTTTTTGATTGGTGCCAGTAATGCCAGGGTGAGATGGTATCTCCTGGTAGTTTGAATTTGCATTTTTCTAATCGCTAGTGATCGTGAGCATTTCCTCATGTGTCTGTTGGCTGCTTGAATGTCTTCTTTGGTGAAGTGTCTGTTCATTTCCTTTGCCCATTTTTTATTGGATTCTTTGTCTTTTTGTTGTAGAAGTGTTGGATTTTCTTACAGATTTTAGAGACTAGACCTTTGTCTGACTTGTAAGTCCAAAAAATTTTTTCCCAGTCTATAGGTTCTCTTTTTACTCTTTTGGTGAAGTCTTTTGATGAGCGTAAGTGTTTCATTTTTAGAAGATCCCAGTAATCTAGCTTATCTTCTGGGGTTTGTGTGTTGTTGGTTATGGTTTGTATCCTGTTAATGCTGTGCATTAGGGCCTCTAGCTTTGATCCTATTTTTTCTTCTATGAACTTTACAGTTTTTGTCTTTATATTTAGGTCTTTGATCCAAATTGAAATTGTTTTGTGTATGGTGTGAGGTATGGGTCCTGTTTCATTTCTTTGGCAGAAGGACATCCAGTTTTCCCAGCACTATTTGTTAAAAAGACTATCTTTTCCCAATTCTGTCTCAGTCATCTAGTGCTGCTCCAACAGAAATACCACAAGTGGATGGCCCCACGAAGAGAAATTTATTCTCTCACAGTCCAGTAGGCTACAAGTCCAAATTCAGGGCGTTAGCTCCAGGGGAACGCTTTCTCCAACAGCTCTGGAGGAAGGTCCATGTTATCAATCTTCCTTTGGTTTGGGAGCTTCTCTCCTCAGGAACCTCAGGTCCAAAGGACGCGCTCTGCTCCCGGCACTGCTTTCTTGGTGGTATGAGTCTCCCATGTGTCTTTGCTCACTTCTCTCTTTTATATCTCAAAAGAGATTGCATCAAGACACTAATCTTGTCAATCTCATCAGTATAACCTCATCACAGTGATAGAATTTTACAACACAGAAAGAGATCACATATAATCTCATCATGTGATAGAGTTTACAACACATAAGGAAATCACATCAGATAACACAATCATACAATACTGGGAATCATGACCCAGCCAAGCTGACAGATATTTTTTGGGGACACAACTCAATCCATGACACCATTTGATGGACTTTGGGCCCTTGTCAAAGATCAGGTGACCGTAAGTGGATGGATTTACATCTGGGTTTTCAATTCTGTTCCATTGGTCAATGTATCTGTCATTGTACCAGTACCAGGCTGTTTTAACTACTGTAGCTGTATAGTAGACTCTGAAGTCAGGTAGTGGGAGTCCTCCTTAGATATATTTTAAAGGTGCAGATGACAGTCTTTACTAATAGATTAGATATGGGGGATGAGAACAAATTGACATCTAAAAGACTTCATTAGCTTCTCTAAGCTTTAATTTCCTTAAATACACAATAAAGAAATTATTAACTATATTATAGTGCTGTTGTGAAAATTAAATGTCACTGTATGAAAGCAATTAAGAATTATTATGTATTATGATACCAATATATATAATATATGCTATAATTATTACAGATAATAAACAGCAACTTAATAAAGTCCTGGCACAAAACTTTTAAACATCTCCAGTAATAGCCAAAGCTCAAGTGGCAGAACTTGGTCTTTCTATAACCATATATCCATATGGGTATTTCCTATGCCAAACACTTTTGTTCTTGTGCCTTTACAGGTAGTTCTCCTAGGACTATCATCTTTTATGAAGCATGAGCAATATGAATTCATGCCATAACTTATTTTAAAAGTAATGTAGTTTCTGTTCCTTCTCCTCATGATTTTGTGGGTTGCTTAGCCACTGGCTCACAGACTCTGTGCAAGTGCTTCATCTTGCAGAGTTTTTAATTCTCGTGGTAGGAGTGTGGTCAGAGGGCAGAAAGTTTTCTCTGTAACAGGCTAATGGCATATGGATCCCAGCAGTCAGGTCTAAGGGTTCCATTATATTAGGAAAGCAGTCAACTGGCCTTGGAACCAGAGGAGAAAGTGTGGCTTTTGAAAGCAATGCTTCCCAGCCGTATTCAGCAGTGGTACACTCAGAAAAACATAGCATTTTGTGGCACACTGCAATGCATTCTATTTTCTTCATATTATAAAATCACAATAAGAAATGCAAAAAACAAACAATAGGGAAGATACGAAATACTGAATTTGTATAATTTTTTCAGATAAAATATTATCAAATTTCTAGAGATATTTGAGCTTGTTTCCACAAACATATCTATATTGACATCTACATCCATATCATATCAATATATTTCTTTATTTTTTAATATTATTTTATGCTTGAAATGGCTACATTCAATTCCTATGTTTTATTTTTCAGGGGTATTTCTTATTCTGGATAGAAACTACCAATGAGAAACTTACAAAAGTGAGAAAATAGTCTACTTGGTCTGAAAATAATCTGTTTATTTGGCAGCCCCCTATAGATAAGCTTGTTTATCAAAATTATATATATGAGTTCATGTGAACATGTTGATTTACATTTAAAAAAGTAAAGATGACTTCTTTCAGAATGTGAGAAAAATAAAATAATGTTTTTTTTTCTTTCTAGAGAAAGGATTAAGAGTTCTTAAAATATTCTTGTTTTTTTAAACTCAAATTCAATTGGATCTTTTGAACAACTATCACTTTAAAAATATTTTTAAATATATTCTTATTAAAGTCAGTGCTATCTACATAAAATGAAAAGGGTTTTCATCATCAACTAACAAATCGCACGCTAGAAGGATCACTTATATTTAGTTTTAAGAAAAAGTGATTCAGCATTATATAATAGCATTTTGTACTTGAAAAGCACCTTTCATCCTTAAAATTTCTAAATCCATGGAGCATAATATAGTGATATAGTACATCCACTGGAGATAAATCTTTAAAAAAACTAATGTTCTTATGATTAAATATTTTAACAAGAATACTACAAAAAACCATATTTTCTTTCCATGGTTCAAAAATCTCAAAACTTAGCACTTTTAATGTAGTATTGGTTAACCACAGGAGATTAATGAAGTATTATTCTTTTTTCTTAGAAATATTTTTCAAGCTGAAGTTCTTATTCTTCTATAAACTAGCTTGTATTAAATACATAAATAAATAAATAAACTCAAGCTTAAGGGTCTGCTACAGGGTAAAATCACTCCTTCATTATATCAAGAATTTCATAATGCACTATAATACATTGGTGACCTGAAAATGTAACTCCATGTATAACATTTTTAAACTCAGCTTTCTGAGTATCTACAGTGGCAAATGAAACAGAGAAGGCTGTAATGAAAAATATTTAAATACACTGATGAAGCCTTAAGAAATTTTCATATCAATAAGCATCACATTCGTAATTTTTTAAGATCAATTAAAAAGTAATATAGCCTTGACTTTAACAACAATATGAACTCAAAAGAGCCTTTAAAGTTTTAAAAAGCAAAAATGGAACTTTGATGACTATGGTTTGCCGGACGAAGCCCTGTTCTTTTTAATCTCCTCATATACATGTGAAAGATAGATAATGTAAAAGAAAGACAGAAGAACTGATGCTTTTTCAAACTGATGCTTTGTGGTGTTGGAGAAAAATATTGAATATACCATGGACTGCCAAAAGAACAAATAAATGAACCTTAGAAGAAATACAACCAGAATGTTCCTTAGAAGAGAGGATGGTGAGACTTCACTTCACTTACCTTGAACATGTCATCAGTAAAGACCAATCACCAGAGAAGAATATCATGTTTGGTAAAGGAAAGGTCCGACAAAAATGAAGAAAACTGTCAGTGAGATAGATTGACACAATGGCTGCAACAATGAATTCAAACATACCAACAATCAGGAAGATGACGTGTGAGCATGCAACAAGAAGGTTGGGTTGCAGTGAGTCATTGCAGTGAGTCGAAGCTTACTTGATGGAAACTAACAAAAACAACAACAATGAACTCAAATAAGAATTTTTTTTAAGAAATTTTTCTTTCTTTTTTCACTCACTAACTACTAATGCCAAAGATGATGAAATTGAAGATTTTTACCAACTTCTGCAGTCTGACATTGATCAAACGTGCAATCAAGATGCATTGATAATTACTAGTGATTGGAATGCAAAATCAGAAACAAAGAAGGATCAGTAGTTGGAAAATATGGCCTTAGTGACAGAAATGATGCTAGAGACTGAATGATAGAATTTTGCAAGACCAACGACTTCTTCATTTCAAATACCCTTTTCAACAACATAAACAGCGACTATACACGTGAACCTCACTGGATGGAAAACATAGAAATCAAATCGACTACATCTGTGGGAAGAGATGATGGGAAAGCTCAATACCATCTGTCAGAACAAGGCCAGGCAGGGGCCGACTGCAGAACAGACCAGCAATTACTCATATGCAAGTTCAAGATGAAACTAAAGAAAATTAAAATGAGTCCATGAGAGCCAAAATATGACTTTGAGTACATCCCACCTGAATTTGGGGACCATCTCAAGAATAGATTTGATGCATTGAACACTAATGACCAAAGACCTGACAAGTTGTTGAATGACATCAAGGACATAACACATGAAGAAAGCAAAAGGTCATTGAAAAGACAGAAACAAAAGGAAAGAACAATAAATGTCAGAAGAGACTCTGAAACATTCTCTCGAACATAGAGTAGCTTAAATGAACTGAAAAAATGATGAAATAAAAGAGGTGAACAGAAGATTTCAAAGGATGGCTCAAGAAGATAAAGTATTAAAATGAAATGTGCAAAGACCTGGAGTTATAAAACCAAAAAAGAACACATTTGGCATTTCTCAAGCTGAAAGAACTGAAGAAAGTATGAAAGCTTTGAGTTGCAATTTTGAAGTATTCTAAGGGCAAAATATTGAATGACGCAGGAAACATCAAAAGAAGATGGAAGGACTACACAGAGTCACTGTACCGAAAAGAATTGGTCAATGTTCAATCATTTCAGGAGGTAGCAAATGATCAAGAACTGATAGTATTGAAGGAAAATGTCCAAGCTGCACTGAAGGTAATGATAGAAAACAAGCCTCCAGGAACTGACAGAATACCAATTGAGATGTGTTTCAAAAAACTGATGCAGTACTGGTAGTGCTCACTGAGCTATAGCAAGAAATTTGGAAGATAGCTACCTGGTCAATTGACTGGAAGAGATACAGATCTGTGCCCATTGCAAAGAAAGGTACTCCAACAGAATGTGGAAGTTATCAAACAATATCATTAATCTCACACGCAAGTGAAATTCTGTTGGAGATAATTCAAAAACGATTGCAGCAGTACTTCGACAGCAAACTGCCAGAAACTCACACTGGATTCAGAAGAGGACCTGGAATGAGAAATGTCATTGCTGATGTCTGATGAAGCTTGGCTGAAGGCAGAGTATGCCAGAAAGATGTTTACCTGTGTTTTATTGACTGTGCAAAGGCATTCAGCAGTGTGAATTATAACAAATAATGGATAACACTGCGCAGAGTGGGAATTCCAGAACACTTAAATGTGGAACCTGTAAATAGACCAAGAGACACTCATTCGAACAGAACAAATGGATGCTATTTGGTTTAAAATCAAGAAAGGTGTGTATTAGGGTTGTACCCTTTCACCATACTTTTTCTAACTGTATCTTGAGCAAATAATCCAGGAAGCTGGACTATATGGAGAAGAAAGCAGCATCAGGATAGGAGGAAGACTCATTAACCACCTGCGATATACAGATGACAAACCTTGCTTGCTGAAACTGAAGAGTATTTGAAGCACTTACTGATGAAGATCAAAGACCACAGCCTTCAGTATGGATTAAACAACAACATAAAGAAGACAAAAATCCTCACGACTGGACCAATAAGGAACATCATGATAAAGGCAGAAAATATTGAAGTTGTTAAGGATTTCATTTTACTTGGATCCACAATCAATGCCCATGGAAGCAGCAGTCAAGAAATCAAATGACGTATTGCTTTGGGCAAATTTGCTACAAAAGACCTCTTTAGAGTGTTAAAAAGCAAAGATGTCACTTTAAGGACTAAGGTGTGCCTGACCAAAACCATAGTGTTTTCAATCGCCTCGTATGCGTGTAAAAGCTGGACAATGAATAAGGAAGCTCAAAGAAGAGTTGATGCTTTTAGGTGAGCTGTTGGAGAAGAATATTGAATATACCATAGCCTTCCAAAGAATGTGCAAATCTGTCTTGGAAGATGTACAGCGAGAATGCTCCTTGGAAGCAAGGATGGCAAGACTACATCTCACGTACTTCGGACATGCTATCAAGAGGGACCAGTCCCTGGAGTAAGACATCATGCTTGGGAAGGTAGAGCAATTGCAAAAAAAGAAGAAGACTCTCTATGAATTGGATTGATACAGCAACTGTAACAATGGGCTCAAACACAGAAATGATTGCAAGGATGATGCAGGACTGGGCAGTGTTTCATTCTGTTGTATATAGGGTCGCTATGAGTCAGAAATGACTCTATGCCACCTACAAACAGCAACAACTTCTAATTGATATGCTTATTACATCTAGTTTTCATTGCAGGTTACTAACTACAGTAGTGTTGGTTGTACTTGTGATGTGTGAGTTGGTCACCTTCATTAAAGTTGTTGGAGATAACTCAGAATATGTTTTTACACTTATAGGAATTAGTAGACTCATTACTACATATAGTTATTTAATGTCTTAGCAAAGAAACTCATATGTTTCTCTATGTCAAATTTGTTATTTTACAGCTGTATTTCAATATAACTGATATTTGTTTTAATCTATGTATTTATTATATACATTTAAAACTTTATTCTGAGAAGTTTTCCGTAGACTTCATTAGACTACCGGAGTGATCTATGGGATAAAACTGGTTAAGAAATTCTATGTTAGTCAAGTCAAGCTAATTTAGAGTGTTGTTCAGAGCATCTTTACCTTTACTGATTTTCTGTTTGAATGATTTGCAATTTCTGCATCAATTACTGAATGAGGGGCATTGATGTCTCCAACTATAATTGTTGTATTTGTCTATTTCTCTTTTTAGTTCTAACACTTATTTGCCATATGCATTTTGATCTTCTGTTGTTAGATGCATACACATCTAGAACTGTTATATCTTCTTAGAGAATTGACCTGTTTATCATTATGTAATTTTCCTTTTTATTGCTGATAGCCTTTCTTGTTCCAAAGACTGCTATGTCTGAAGTTATTATAGCTTCTTCTGCTTTCTTTTGATTAGTGTCAATATGGTATGTATTTCTGCCCTGAAGATGGAATTGATGGGCTTATCAGTAGACTGAATATGAACAAGAAAGAATCAGTAAGCTAGAAGGCAGATCAACAGAAACATATCAAGTTGAAATGCGAATAGAAAAATAAACGGAAAAAAATGTATAGAAGCTTCAAAAACTCTGGGACAAGGTCAAAAGACAAAATTGAAGTCAAAAGGAAAAGAAAGAGAGAATCAAGCAGAAGAAATATTTGAAGTAATAATGGCCAATAATTTTTCAAATTTAATGAGACACCAAAACATAGACCACAGATCCAGAAAGCTCAGAGAACAACAAAAAGGATAAATA